>NC_059219.1:602500-760000 GCF_020615455.1 Coregonus clupeaformis
TTATCTACTTATCTAATGACCTCTTAATTACTATTATTTAGTTATTTTCTAAACACCCAACTTCCCAACTTAGTTTCCAGCATCTATCTCTCTTTATGTCTTATTTTGTAGGGAGGATGGAGGAAGGGTTGCCCAATCCATGGGCAGGTGGGGGAGGGGAGGGGGGGATACTTGGTAATGGCGGGAGGGAGGGAGGATGGGTGGCGGGGGTGGGACTGGTGTGACAGCCAGGAGGGATCTCATTATCTTCCTGGCAGGTGGAAGCTGGGGAGGTGTAGTTGGGCTGGGATGGGAGGGTTAGCTGTATGGGGACCTGGGATTGTGGGAGGAGGGAGGGAAAGGGGTTCTTCTGGTCTTCCACAACATTTTTTACTTTTTACACCATGCTATGATTAAACTGTACCATTGTATACTTAAGCAATAAGGCCCAAGAGGGTGTGGTATATGGCCAATATGCTATGGCTGTCAGCCAATCAGCATTCAGGCCTCAAACCACCCAGTTTATACTCTGATGTTTCTCATGACTGGTATCAATAAAACATTTAAACTGGATAAATGTTGGGGTTAAGTAGGTGCAAATCTTCCTAGAAGTCACAGAGGATGCACAGAGGGACATTGATTGATGTGTGTGTGTGTGTGTGTGTGTGTGTGTGTACAGCATGATAGTAGTGGCAGGAGCAGACATGAGTTAAGTATGTTGGTCTTCCTCCACTAGGACACAACACCAGACTCTAGTAACTGCTGTTGTCAACACAGTAGAGGTCTGCAGATGTTCTGGATATTAGGAATGATTGAAATTGAAATGATTACGACTCACAAGTCCAAGCATCTACTCAACACTTTGTCATTGTGGATCTAAAGGTGTGTAAATATGTGTGTTGCAGGAAAACAGTGGTGTGTCCCATCATCGACGTGATCAGTGATGACACGTTTGAGTACATGGCTGGTTCTGACATGACCTACGGAGGCTTCAACTGGAAGCTCAACTTCCGCTGGTACCCCGTACCCCAGAGAGAGATGGACCGCCGCAAGGGAGACCGCACTCTGCCTGTCAGGTAGTACACACACACACTACCCATCTACAGCGCTGGCGTAGAGACTGGGACGTAGGGTAGACTCTCTTCAGCTCCAGTCAGTGAGGATTGATTAGTAATGTCAGCCCTACTCCCAACATTCTACTGATTCTAAATGTAATGGGCTAGTAGTAGTGGCGTAGTGGGATTTAATTCTAAGTTATGTTTTCAGTCAAATACATGAGCTCAGTGTGGTGTAGCTGTGTTCCTGTGTAGTTGAGGATGGGGAAACTGGGAACATTCAGGAATAAAACCCAGGGTTTGTTTTCGCTTGTCCGTCATCACCTCTTCCTCTTCGTGTTCCCCACCAGTCCAATTGGGACTATCAGAGGCACATTCAGCGGCCCTGTTTCCATTCAGAGTCCCTGCTTCCATCACAACACAGGGAAAGAGACTAGTCTATTAACTGTTTGTGAGGTGACCTGGCTAAAGTAGTTTAAGTAAAACAACATGTTCTTGAGTTTATCTTTAGCCAAGGTGTTTTTCTGTTTTCCCCTGCCTGCGCTGCCGAGGTGTTTTGCTCCTTTTCTGTTCCCAGCTGGCCAACAACAGAATGTGTGCGACTCCCCACACAGGGCACAGCTCAACAGCTCAGATCGGGTTCCCACAATATGTTTCCCCGGGGGGATGTGTGCTGTTCTATTTGTAGTTCCGTGTGGCACTGGCACCATGTTCCCTGTTGTCTTCCTGCTCAACCTCCTGAAAACAAGTCTTTAGCTCAATGTTGAAAATATCCCTCGTTCTGAGAGACTGACAGGGAGAAAGAGATGGATTGAGATGGAAAAACAGGAAAGAACATTCTCTGGAGGTCGACTTGATGTGTTTGTGCCTCTGAAGATACCATCTCTATTGACAAACTTGTGATCTCTGTCGCAAACATCCACCAGAATGTAGTTTTGGAGTGTGTGACTGACTGTTTTCTTCTTTCTACCCCATCTCCCTCTCTTTCTCTCTCTCTCTCTCTCTCCCCCCCTACCTCTCTCCCTTCCCTCCCGCTCCCTCTCTCCAGGACTCCTACCATGGCCGGTGGGTTGTTCTCTATAGACAGAGATTATTTCCAGGAGATAGGGACGTATGACGCAGGTATGGACATTTGGGGAGGAGAGAACCTGGAGATCTCCTTTAGAGTGAGTACACGCGCACACACAGGGCACGCACACACAGGGCACGCAAAGACACACACGGGGCACGCACACACAGGGCACGCACACACAGGGCACGCAAAGACACACACGGGGCACGCACACACAGGGCACGCAAAGACACACACCCACACACACAGGGCACGCAAAGACACACACCCACACACATAGGGCACGCAAAGACACACACCCACACACATAGGGCACGCAAAGACACACACCCACACACATAGGGCACGCAAAGACACACACCCACACACATAGGGCACGCAAAGACACACACACACACACATAGGGCACGCAAAGACACACACCCACACACATAGGGCACGCAAAGACACACACACACACACACAGGGCTATGTAGTTGTAACATGCGTGTTTTTGGTGTGTGCTTGGTCCTGTAAGTCGCTCTGGATAAGAGCGTCTGCTAAATGACTAAAATGTAAATGTAAATGTTGTAGATCTGGCAGTGCGGGGGGACGTTGGAGATCGTGACTTGTTCTCATGTGGGTCACGTGTTCCGGAAGGCCACGCCCTACACGTTTCCAGGGGGAACGGGTCAGATCATCAATAAGAACAACAGACGCCTGGCCGAGGTCTGGATGGACGAGTTCAAAAACTTCTTCTACATCATCTCCCCTGGTGAGTCTGAGTGAGGGGCGAGGGTTGGCGTGTGTGTGTGTGTCTGGGGCAGTTTCAAAACAGCAGCCAGGTATGTATGCTCCATCCATTAGCAATGTGACAGTGTGATGTTGCCGTGGTGACCTGACAAAGCGAGGCGAGGGGTGGGGGCAGAGTAATTTCACGCTACAAAGCCTTTATTAACCTTGCCGTCTCACCACTGACACAGACACACACACACACACCCCTGCACAGATCAGGTAGAGGACAGACAAGAACAAGGACAAACGTTCACCTCTCTTACACTAACAGGAAGTTTAATGTTCACTGCTTTACCTTACTTTAATTACAATCCCTAATCCAGAGAAGTGGATATGAAACACACAATGAGAAACATGTTTGTAAGAGTCTTCCAGTCCTTTGGGTAGTTGGTGATTGTGACCATGGTGACATGTGTGTTGTGTGTTTTCCACAACTACATAGAGTAGCCAGCCAAATAGAAAAAGTAGCCAGCAAGGCCGAAGTAGCTCTATTTTGGTGGCCTTTGGTACATTCTAATGCCTTGATTCCATCTGAAATACACAGTGAAATAATTGAATACTTTATTGAGTTTACGTCCTAGATTAGAAACATTTGTTGTGGTATTGTGTAGAAAGACATGACTTTACAATTTAAAAATTACAAAAAAATATATTTGAATTCAGTGTATTAGTTGTTTTGGATATTGTCTAGGCCTATATGATGAAGACTTTTCTAAGTAAGAGAACATTAAACCTTTTTTAGCATTTAACCTGTTTTCTTTTGATTAAAGTGTTATTTACAGTTTTACTGCAAGATATGTATTGCCACAATGATGATTGTTCTTGAAATGATGTTTTTCGATAAAATAGAAAAATGAAGTAAATAGCCCACACTATCTTGAAAAATCAATTAAAGGTTTTGTTTTTCCAGGTTTCCATTTTTTCACTCTCAAAATCACAGGTTTTTAATAGACAAACAACAAATTTGGATGTTCTAAATCCACAACAATATTTAAACCACATCAGGAGAGCACTTTTGAAGTCTGGGAAAAATCTGAGACTTTCTTTTGGGGGTGTAGTTACCCTTTAATTCAAATGCACACCTAGCAAGAGGCTGTTGTTTAGCCATGTTTTTGTAGCCACATATGATGTTTGAGTTTGAAGAAACAAATACACACTGGATTGATGCAAATAATCATGATATCATTCTGCCAGGTAAGCATAGGTTACTTTGTAGTTAACATTTAATTGAGAAGGTTTTTGGGAAAGCCTTTCTATCTACCAGAAGACTGTTTTCATTAGCATCATCGCTAACTGCTACACAAAGTGGTAGACTCGTGCACTGCACACACAGACGGGCATTCTCGTTGCCTCTTGACTTCAGAAAGTTGCAGGAAATACGAATCACTGATGCATTCTGTTCCTGTCTTATGATAAACTTGGGGAAATTAATACATTTTCAATACATTTAGTTGATTTCCTACTAAGGTCAATACATCTTTGAATATTGTTGAATTCCGTTTTAATGCCTGGATTCCTTGAGGGTCCCACTGATCATATTTGGACCAGAATGAGACTCTCCACTATCTATTGTTCCTTCAGTGATGATTCATCATCTTCATCGAATGTTTTCAAAATGTATCTGCAGATAATTGCCAAAAAGCCTAGGCCTACCAGTAACCTGTACAAATTAGGAAACCAAATGAGCCGATCTCCAACGAGATTCGGTAGGCTACAGACTGACGAGATGAAAGTCACTCACTTTAGCGTCACTTTCTGGCAAGCCCCGACATCCTAGGAAAGGAAACCTAGGAAATCCTTTGGTTTCCTTGTCCTGATGCGATACCATGGACATATAACCACGTTGCATGATTTCTGAATGGCAAAGGGACATAGGAGACTTTATTCAGTCAGTTCCACACCTTTTATAAACTAGTCATCACTTGCTATTCAGTTGTCAATCAACACACAGTAAATAGCCTAGACCACTCCGCGTGGCTGGCTATGTGAAATGCGAAAGAAAATACATGAATGTGTCAGTAAACAATAATTAGGTTGTGGATTTCGACTCATCGTTACCACTTACATTACATGGGACGTGCAAATTCACGAGCATCATGCTCTCTCCCTCCTAGGTGTAAAGAAATTTGACTGCAACCAGAGATCTGTAGGCTATATAATGACAAGATGCTCATGTCTCCGCCCCAACAATGGGAGTCGTGGTCCCAGTGGTGGGAAGGCAGGCGACAAGCTTAGGTCCAAAATAAGACCATAGAAACGCATTGGGCTTATTTTGGACAGATTTTGGCGAGTGTGAAACCTCTCGCTTCGCCTCTTCCTCTCTGCTGCATTTCCCTGTCATTGCTCGCTTTGTGACTGACAGGTGCCTATCCTATAAATAGATCACTAGAAGATGCATATTGTTCATTCTAGCGGGAGAGGGCTCGATGGACTAGTGAATTTAAATGAAAAGTGGAAAATGTAGCTGGCTGAAAATGAGTCTAACCGGCTGATTAGCCGACAGCCGGCGCTAATGGAAAACACTGTGTTTCAGGTGTGACGAAGGTGGACTATGGTGACATCACGTCTCGCTCCTCTCTGAGACAGAAGCTGCAGTGTAAACCCTTCAGCTGGTACCTGGAGAACGTATATCCTGACTCCCAGATACCACGACACTACTACTCACTGGGAGAGGTACACACACGCTAAACACACACTAAACACACACACACATTGAATCAGTGATAATTGTTGGTTGTGTGTTGTTCTGTCAGATCCGTAACGTGGAGACTAACCAGTGTCTGGACAACATGGCCCGGAAGGAGAACGAGAAAGTTGGCATCTTCAACTGCCATGGCATGGGAGGAAACCAGGTAACTAGAACTGCCATGGCATGGGAGGAAACCAGGTAACTAGAACTGCCATGGCATGGGAGGAAACCAGGTAACTAGAACTGCCATGGCATGGGAGGAAACCAGGTAACTAGAACTGCCATGGCATGGGAGGAAACCAGGTAACTAGAACTGCCATGGCATGGGAGGAAACCAGGTAACTAGAACTGCCATGGCATGAGAGGAAACCAGGTAACTATAACTGCCATGGCATGAGAGGAAACCAGGTAACTAGAACTGCCATGGCATGGGAGGAAACCAGGTAACTAGAACTGCCATGGCATGGGAGGAAACCAGGTAACTATAACTGCCATGGCATGGGAGGAAACCAGGTAACTAGAACTGCCATGGCATGGGAGGAAACCAGGTAACTAGAACTGCCATGGCATGAGAGGAAACCAGGTAAAAAGAACTGCCATGGCATGGGAGGCAACCAGGTAACTAGAACTGCCATGGCATGGGAGGCAACCAGGTAACTAGAACTGCCATGGCATGGGAGGAAACCAGGTAACTAGAACTGCCATGGCATGAGAGGAAACCAGGTAACTAGAACTGCCATGGCATGGAAGGAAACCAGGTAACTAGAACTGCCATGGCATGGGAGGAAACCAGGTAACTAGAACTGCCATGGCATGGGAGGCAACCAGGTAACTAGAACTGCCATGGCATGGGAGGAAACCAGGTAAGTATAACTGCCATGGCATGGGAGGCAACCAGGTAACTAGAACTCTATAACTGATCAACTGAGGAGAGGACAACAATAATATGATCACCTTTAGTGTTTATCATAGTGACAAACATTAACCTGAGCAACCTGTCAACCTGAGCAACTTCTCTGACCTCAGAGGAGAGAGATACAATGAGAGATACAATGTAAATGAGAGAGAGCGAGAGAGACAGGGAGAAGGAGAGAGAGAAGGTATCTTGTCTTCCCCTCTGACCGTGTGTCGTCCCCTGCAGGTGTTTAGCTACACGGCCAATAAAGAGATCAGGACAGATGACCTGTGTCTAGACGTGTCCAAACTCAACGGTCCTGTCATGATGCTCAAGTGTCACCACCTCAAAGGAAACCAGCTCTGGGAGTATGACCCCATGGTACGTCTGTCTGTCTGTCAACAGTAAACAAAAACAAAACAAACAAAAAATACTAATACCCTATCCTTTCACTTGTCTTTTCTTACTAGCACTGACTTTGCTGATAGCTGCTTTATTGAGGAAAAGTTTGACTTACTACATTTTATGACTGTGCTGGTTGTTGTTTTACCTAGCTACCTTAAAGTAACTGTCCAGTGTTTCCAGATTTCTATGAAATATGACATATAATTAATTACAATATGAGTGAAATATATATTTTTCTTTTACAAAAAAAAGAAAAAAAGATAAGTGTGTTAAAAAGCAGCTTTTCTGTGTTGGAATGGTGCGGGCGTATACTAGGGATAAAAAATATTCACGCGAGTAGATCGCTGATTGGCTAGCGCATCATCATCATCATCTATGAGGAAATGGCAAGCATTTATTGTCTTTTTGACATACAAGTTTTAGGTGGGGTTTTTTAAGTGTTTTTTTCTCCATTTTATGCTTTGGCCACATACGAATATAGAATGAGTCAACAACATTATTTGGGTATGAGTTAACCTCTACAGGATCGGTGTCCCGTATACGGGACGGTTGAGCTAATGTGCGCTAATGTGATTAGCATGACTTTTGTAAGTAACAGCAAACTTTCCAGGACATAGACATGTCTTAAATGGGCAGAAAGCTTAAATTCTTGTTAGTCTAACTGCACTGTCCAATTTACAGTAGCTATTACAGTGGAAAAAATACCATGCTATTGTTTGAGGAGAGTGCACAACAACAAAAAATGTATCACGGCAACTGGTTTAATACATTCACCTCTGAAGGTAAATAATGTACTTACATTCAGTAATCTTGCTCTGATTTGTCATCCTGAGGGTCCCAGAGAAAGAATGTAGCATAGTTTTGTTTGATAAAATCAATTTTTATATTCAAATGTAGGAACTGGGTTCTACAGTTTGAACCCCTGCTGTCTCTGGCACTACACCCACCCAGCCCAGCCATCTAGATGTGTGAAAGTTAGTGTATAAGCTAATGATCCATCATGTATGACATTCCTGGGTGTGTAAACTTACATTTGTTTTACCATATAATTTTTGCATGTTCTCTATAGTTATGTACTTGAAAATGTGTCAATTGACTATTCACATTTGGGCAGACAAAATAGTCCAGTATTGCAATGCTTCACTGGATCAATCTGAAACTTTGCACACACACTGCTGCCATCTAGTGGCCAAAATCTAAATTGTGCCTAAACTGCAATATTATATTGTGGCCTGTCTCTTGCATGGAACAAAAATGGAACAAAAAAAACAATAAACCCGCATGTTTTTTTGTTTGTATTACCTTTTACCAGATCTAATGTGTTGTATTATCCTACATTAATTACACATTTCCACAAACTTCAAAGTGTTTCCTTTCAAATGGTATCAAGAATATGCATGTCCTTGCTTCAGGTCCTGAGCTACAGGCAGTTAGATTTGGGTATGTCATTTTAGGTGAAAATTGGAAAAAGGGGTCCGATCCTTAAGAGGTTAACAGAATATTCACTTTTAAAAGTGATATTTTCACTGGACAGTTACTTTAAGATGAATGCACTTTTAAACTGTAAGTTGCTCTGGGTAAGAACGTAGCTAAAATGACTAAAATATAAACAAATTACATGTTTCTCTGTCTGTTGTCTCTGTAGAAGTTGACCCAGGTCTGTTTCTCTGTCTCTGTAGAAGTTGACCCAGGTCTGTTTCTCTGTCTGTTGTCTCTGTAGAAGTTGACCCTGATCCACGTCAACAGTAACCAGTGTCTGGACAAGGCCAGTGAGGAGGACAGCCAGGTGCCCAGCGTCAGAGACTGCACACACACTCGCTCTCAACAGTGGCTGCTGCGCAACGTCACGCTGCCTGAGATCTTCTGACCGCCGTCCACATACACACTGACGGAGAGAGAGCGAGAGGGGGAAGAAGGGACAGAGTCCACACTGAATGGGATGAAGCAGGCTGTCTCTGGACCCTTCTATGGCGGCTAGGAGAGAGGGAATGTGTTTGGACTCACTGGAGGAGAGACTCATGCTTTTAAAGAGAGACTGGTGATGTTTTAAAGAGAAAGAGAGAGACCTGCTCCTGGAGAGACATGTTGTTAAAGAGAGAGAGAGAGAGACTCACAGAGAGACACAAGGTTCTGTGTTGCTCACACCTTCCATGGACAAGGCAGTCTCCCCAATGCTGCAAACTCATCACTTATGTTTACCTGACTGCCTGTAATGAATGTGTGTGTGTTTATAGGTTGGGGGCGTGAACGTGTGTGTGTGTGTGTGTGAGTGAGTGAGTGAGTGAGTGTGTTCTCAAGTGAAGGGGGCTCATTTCTTAGTGAATTTGTATTTTATTGTTTTCATAGATTTTGGAAATGAACTCTGGAGAAGTCATATGAAGGAAGGGGGTGTTGTGAGCATGTGTGTTGGGATAAGCCCTCCTGTTGCAGTATTGTATGACTGTGTGTGCATGTGAGGACAGCAGTGTCTGTCTCGCTCTAGTGTTCTTCCCCGAGAGAGAGAGAGAGAGAGAGAGAGAGAGAGAGAGAGAGAGAGAGAGAGAGAGAGAGAGAGAGGAGGGGGGGGAGGGGGGGGGGGAGAGAGGGGGGGGGGGGGGGGGAAAAAAAAAAAAAAGAGAGAGAGAGAGAGAGAGAGAGAGAGAGAGAGAGAGAGAGAGAGAGAGAGAGAGAGAGAGAGAGAGAGAGAGAGAGAGAGAGAGAGAGAGAGAGAGAGAGAGAGAGAGAGAGAGAGAGAGAGAGAGAGAGAGAGAGAGAGAGAGAGAGAGAACTCTCCAGCGAAGCACCAAGGAACTCAATGCGCTGAACCACAAACTCAACTGAACCCCTTACAGACGGACCTGCACTGCTACAGACAGATATAGAGACAGAGATAATATGTTTCTGATATACTGACATTTGTATGTACACTTTTTTACATGCCTTTCTTTGTTACTGTGAGAGTTCCGCGGAGCAGCGACTCTAGTTTATCTGTCTGTTTATGTCTTTAAGGTAAAGTGTTTAACATAGAGCTAATACGGCTGCTGGTTGACATTGCCCTTAGCCACAGATCAAGGATCAGCTTACCCTCCCCAAATCCTAACATTAACCATTATGGATGGGAAACAAGAACTGATCTTAGATCAGTGTCTGGAGGCAACTTGATCCTCCTCCGCTAATACACACACGGCCCTGGGCCCCTGCATATCTGATGTGATGGATCTAATGATCACAGTAACCCACACACACACATAAATAATCCCACATACAAACACAGTATACACACATGTACACACACACAAACAGAAACAAACACACACAAGCTGAACTGGACTGACACTTACATCTTCTCAATCATATCTTCTTCCTGAAGACCTCCTGATGAAACACTCCAATGGCTCCATCCTCCATGGTGTGTGTCTCTGTGTGTGTGTGTATATGCGTATGTTTGTGTCTAGCACCAACTCCATGCTAACCCCAGCCCGTCAGCACAAACTAACTCCAGATCAGTTTAATGCGGTTTCTATATCACTGAACAGCACAGTGGAGCTGCATATACTGACCAGAGGTCAGTTTAGGGCAGTATCTCAGTTTCATACATTGATTTCTATGTTTCGTATCGTTATAATAATATGGAGGTGGTTCAGGAATGCAGTAAGTGTTTGATGATGAACGTGGGAGAGGGATGTAAGGTGTCCTACAGTATCTCACTCCATAACCAGACTGATCTCTTTCTGGTCAACACATAGAACTCTCTACTCATATCACTCCTTGACTTAACATTTCTCTTATCATTTTGGTTTACCTCTTCTTTTTAGTTGTTTTTTTATCACCCGCTTTTATCAGTTTGCCAGTGTATGAGAGATGACGTCTATCATTAACTATTTCAACCTCCTCCAGTGGGGGAGGTGTTTACACACAGTTCTGACATTAATTTCATTGGCTCATCTTTGCTGTGGAGGCGGGGGGCTTTATTTGACGGATTCATGTTTGATTGAATGACTGTATGATAAAGATGTGTGATTTCTGCTTGGTGGGTTTTGACTGCGAGACAGGCAAGGACTGTTTGTATGTAAAGGATTGACTGTCGGGGGGGGGGGTTGTTTGATTTGACAGCTGTATGAGTTATATCCAGGCTTCCACACTGAGCTGTTTCAAACGTTGTAGAAATAAAAGTGAGAACGTTTACAGAACAACACAACAATAACATGGACTCCTGTCTCTCTCTTTACCCACGCACTCACACATACAGTACCAGTCAAAAGTTTGAACACACCTACTCATTCAAGGGTTTTTCTTTATTTTTACTATTTTCTACATTGTAGAATAATAGTGAAGACATAAAAACTATGAAATAACACATATCGAATCATGTAGTAACCAAAAAAGTGTTAAACAAATCAAAATATATTTTCTATTTTGGATTCTTCAAAGTAGCCACCCTTTGCCTTGATGACAGCTTTGCACACTCTTGTCATTCTCTCAACCAGCTTCATGAGGAATGCTTTTCCAACAGTCATGAAGGAGTTCCCACATATGCTGAGCACTGCTTTTCCTTCACTCTGCGGTCCAACTCATCCCAAACCATCTCAATTGGGTTGAGGTCGGGTGATTGTGGAGGCCAGGTCATCTGATGCAGCACTCCATCACTCTCCTTGGTCAAATAGCCCTTACACAGCCTGGAGGTGTGTTTTGGGTTATTGTCCTGTTGAAAAACAAATGATCGTCCCACTAAGCGCAAACCAGATGGGATGGCGTATCGCTGCAGAATTCTGTGGTAGCCATGCTGGTTAAGTGTGCCTTGAATTCTAAATAAATCACAGACAGTGTCATCAGCAAAGCACCCCCACACCATCACACCTCCTCCTCCATGCTTCACGGTGGGAACCACACATGCAGAGATAATCCGTTCACCTACTCTGCGTCTCAGCGGTTGGAACCACATTTGGACTCATCAGACCAAAGGACAGATTTCCACTGGTCTAATGTCCATTGCTTGTATATCTTGGCCCCAGGCAAGTCTCTTCTTATTGTTTGGTGTCCTTTAGTAGTGGTTTCTTTGCAGCAATTCGGCCACGAAGGCCTGATTTACGCAGTCTCCTATGAACAGTTGATGTTGAGATGTGTCTGTTACTTGAACTCTGTGAAGCATTTATTTGGGCTACAATCTGAGGTGCAGTTAACTTTACTGAATTTATCTTCTGCAGCCGAGGTAACTCTGGGTCTTCCTTTCCTGTGGCGGTCCTCATGAGAGCCAGTTTCATCATAGCGCTTGATGGTTTTTGCGACTGCACTTGAAGAAATGTTCCATATTGACTGACCTTCATGTCTTAAAGTAATGATGGACTGCCGTTTCTCTTTGCTTATTTGAGCTGTTCTTGCCATAATATGGACTTGGTCTTTTACCAAATAGGGCTATCTTCTGTATACCACCCCTATCTTGTCACAACACAACTGATTGGCTCAAACGCAATAAAACAGAAATAAATTCCACAAATTAACTTTTAAGAAGGCACACCTGTTAATTGAAATGCATTCCAGGTGACTACCTCATGAAGCTGGTTGAGAGAATGCCAAGAGTGTGCAAAGCTGTCACCAAGGCAAAGGGTGGCTATTTGAAGAATCTCAAATATAAAATATATTTTGATTTATTTAACACTTTTTTGGTTACTACATGATTCCATGTGTTATTTCATAGTTTCAATGTCTTCAGTATTATTCTACAATGTAAGGAAATAGTAAAAATAAACCCTTGAATGAGTAGGCGGGTCCAAACTTTTGACTGGTACTGTATTTATGTGAGACAACAGATTATTTTTAACCCCGCCAGTGATCAGTGCTGGTCTGACCTAAAGAGAAGTGTTCTAATTCTATTTCTATGGGTGATTCTGTGTTTCTCGACTGATCATGCTGAGAATAACATTAGTGGCGGCGGTTTTTTATAACAATTTTGTCCTCAAACTGTACAGCACAGTAATAGGTGTCTGTTACTGACCTTTCAACCTTTGAAATCTTGTAATAAGAGGTTCTGTTATAAAGTAATATAGTCTCTGTTAGACTTTACCCAGTCATTAAGATTGTATGATAGATTGTGTGATAGACTGTATGATAGATTGTATGATAGACTGTATGATAGATTGAATTATATACTGTATGATAGATTGAATGATAGACTGTATGATAGATTGTATGATAGACTGACGCCATCACACAAACACACTGGCGAGAGAGGAACACACTAAGGTAAGAGCCATCTCCTAATTACAGTTCTCCTAATTCTGACATCTGTATGAACTTGATAGAGTGATTATATAAAAGGTGAATATTGAGGCCTAGGTCTCTTTTTCAAATGCGCCCTGTATAATACAACATATATATATATATATATACATATACATTATACACAAAATATATATATATACACATTAAATACAAAAACATAGTCATAGGAAGCACAAATAAAATCTCACAAATCACCCAGGAAAACAGTTACATTCCTCCACAAATAAGTCCCCAATCAATACTTTCAATTGCCCGAACAGCACTAGAACATCAAGATGTATTTTATATTTTGTTCCAGCAATACGGTGCATTAAAACTAAAAGCAGATTTACCTAGCTCGGTGGAGACCTGGGTTCAGTTAAATGGTGTATTGTCTGAAATATAACCTCAGGTTCACCTTCGTAGAAAGAGGAACACAGAAAAGTTAAGTTGGTCCTGTGTGGCTCAGTTGGTAGAGCATGGCGCTTGCAACAACAGGGTTGTGGGTTCGTTTCCCATGGGGGGACCAGTACAAACAAAAATATGAAAATGTATGCACTCACTACTGTAAGTTGCTCTGGATAAGGGCTTCTGCTACATGACTAAAATGTAAACGTACGTTCTGTTTATCCCAGAGGGGTGCTGCAGTACTGTATAGATCAGGGCTCTCCAAAAACCTACAGCACGGTCGCTCTCCAGGAACAGGGTTGGAGAGCCCTGGTTTAGATCCAAGTGTTCTTACCGCTTAGATCTATATAGTAGCAGATCAGATTTACTATATAGAGATGTATTGCTGAGCCTGAGATTACTATTAGGCCAATAAAACAGCCGCCTCGCATACGTAATACAGCAAAACAATGGCATAGGCCAGATTGCGGAAATGGCGCCATCTCTGACGCTTAACCATGAAATGCTGATGGTTTTAGCGTTGATTGCGAAGGACAGTTCCAGTCCAGAGATGCTAAATCCAGATATTCTCACAGATCTTTCTGATGTCCAGAGTGTTTTCTCTGGGGAGAGAGAGGAGGGGGGTACTGCCTCTGTAATGAGTCTCTCTGGGGAGAGAAAGGAGGGGGGTACTGCCTCTGTAATGAGTCTCTCTGGGGAGAGAGAGGAGGGGGATACTGCCTCTAAAAGCCTCTCTGGGGATAGAGAGGAGGGGGGTACTGCCTCTATAATGAGTATTTCTGGGGAGAGAGAGGAGGGGGGTACTGCCTCTATAATGAGTCTCTCTGGTGAGAGAGAGGAGGGGGGTACTGCCTCTGTAATGAGTCTCTCTGGAGAGAGAAAGGAGGGGGGTACTGCCTCTGTAATGAGTCTCTCTGGGGAGAGAGAGGGGGTGGATACTGCCTCTAAAAGCCTCTCTGGGGAGAGAGAGTGATAGATTAATTTGTATTTTAAGAATAATGACTAAAGGATTTCACCCCAAATACAATATAAATGTGTGAACGGTGTTAGAGTTATAATGTAGTGTCAACTCACTAACAGAGGGGGAGGAGTTAGAAACTGCTGAGAAAGCATTCCAGGGTGAAGGGGACTGAGGAGCTGTTTAAAGGTGGGCGGAGCAAAGTGCCTTTGTGTGTCAGGGGGTATAAAGGCTGTGTATGTATTTTTTGGCGCCAGAGCTCACCATGAATAAAAATACAGATCATTCTTGCTGGTTACGGACCTTTGTTTAATTCATGATTAAACCAGATTTTACACCCTCTGGGAATTATTCAGAGCATTAAGTTTGATTAATTAGAGATATAAATTCTCGTGACAGAGAGGAGGGGGGTACTGCCTCTATAATGAGTCTCTGTGGGGAGAGAGAGGAGGGGGGTACTGTCTCTATAATGAGTCTCTCTGGGGAGAGAGAGGAGGGGGTACTGCCTCTATAATGAGTCTCTCTGGGGAGAGAGAGGAGGGGGTACTGCCTCTATAATGAGTCTCTCTGGGGAGAGAGAGGAGGGGATACTGCCTCTATAATGAGTCTCTCTGGGGAGAGAGAGAAGGGGGGTACTGCCTCTATGAGTCTCTCTGGGGAGAGAGAGGAGGGGGGTACTGCCTCTATAATGAGTCTCTCTGGGGAGAGAGAGGAGGGGGGTACTGCCTCTATAATGAGTCTCTCTGGGGAGAGAGAGGAGGGGGGTACTGCCTCTATAATGAGTCTCTCTGGGGAGAGAGAGGAGGGGGGTACTGCCTCTATAATGAGTCTCTCTGGGGAGAGAGAGGAGGGGGGTACTGCCTCTATAATGAGTCTCTCTGGGGAGAGAGTGGAGGGGGGTACTGCCTCTATAATGAGTCTCTCTGGGGAGAGAGAGGAGGTGGGTACTGTCTCTAAAACAGGTCTCTTTGGGGAACATGACACTGACGAAGTTAAAAGGTAAAAGGAATGTGAGTGTGCCTGCCTGCCTGCCTGCCGGCCTGCGTGCCTGCCTGCGTGTGTGTGTGTTTTGGGGGACGAAGGGCAGAGTATATTCTTCACATGTGTACATAGCGAGAACATATTGTGCATTAAAGGTAATCCAGCAATGATATTGTCATCATTAGACAGAGTAGATGAGACACTAAAGGTGTCTCTGTTGTGTTGAAGTCATATCCAGCAGGAGCCACAAAGGTCACCTGTACCCAGCTGTGTGTCAAACTGTGTGCCCATGAAGAGTGACCAGTCAATGGGTCAGCCGCTACAATTCAGAGAGGAGGACATTCCTACTGATCAAAGGTAAGAGGACAGATGCGACACCATTCTTCCACGATCCTTCCATTTGGTGTTATGTTGATGGTGGTGGAAAACGCTGTAAGTGTTCAATTGGGTTGAGATCTGGTGACTGTGACAAACACAGACAGACAGACAGACAGACAGACAGAGACAGACAGAGACAGACAGACACAGACAGACAGACCCTTTAAACCCCCTATGCTCCTTTGAGACCCCTCTTTCAAAGTCACTGAGATCTCTTCCTCCAGACATGGTATTCAAAATAATTGGCAACTGGGCATTTTCATACATGACCCTAAGCATGATGGGATGTTAATTGCTTAATTAACTCAGGAACCACACGTGTGTGGAAGCACCTGCTTTCAATATACTTTGTATCCCTAATTTACTCAAGTGTTTCCTTTATTTTGGCAGTTACCTGTAGATTATTAAGACTCTAATGTGAAATATCTATTTAATGTTATATTTGTTGTCTCAATAGTTGGTTGAAGACAATGTCCTCCCTTTTGTGAAAAATGAGTTGTGGAGGTTCGAGAGGATTCTGAGTCAGAAGCCGAATGAGAAAGTGGTGGACACTGCAGATGAGAAGCAGGTGATCAGTGCCATAAAAGGGATCTCTGAAGATCACACTGCACATCTTGGGCAGCTTGAACCAGAAAGAGCTTGCTGTCATACTGGAGAAAAGTAAGAGCTTTCTGCCTTTAGGGCTCAATTTGCATTGTCTACCCTGTGCTCAGAATATACAGATCAATGCAAAGTTTAGTTCACATCTGTGAAACTTTGATATTACATACCCATTGATATTATTTGAAAGTGTCTTTAAAAAAAAATGAAGGTCTGTGTCCGAGCCCGCGCGTAAATTAATTAGCATAATAATAATACAATAAAAAGTCAGTTAAAGCTATAAATATATATTTTTTGCATCTCAATCCACTGCATCCGCCTATGTCGCACTTCCGATCTGCGGTGAAAGGTGACAGAGCTAGAGCGGTGTTTGTCAGACCATGAGACATCCCGAAAAATCGGTCTTCTCACGAAATGGTCTGTAGCGTCCGAACGGTTTGGCCTACAAACTATTATTTCCTTTATGGAAAGATGAGACTCTCACGATGATGTTCTCCGTTTTGCTCTACGCTATGCTCCCACAAGCATCTTGGGACTCGTCTGAAGTACTTCAGGAAGACAATCAGTGATGAGAAGCTGGCCAACAGAATCCTCAAGCATATGAAGTCAAGGACCCTCTACATCATGTGCCACATACTAGTCTTCAGTTGGATTTCAGCCACAGTTCTTGAGAAAATGTTGGGTGAGGCAGAAAGTGGAGAGATGCCCAAGTCTCTGACTCAAATGTACACACACTTCCTGATCTTCAACATACTGATTAATATATATATATATATATATATATATATATATATATATATATATATATATATATATATATCCATGGGGATCAGAGAAAGCTGATTCACAGATGACACTGGATGAAGAGAAGATTTTGAAACTGGGGAAGAGATAGAGGAATTATGATTAGGACTAAAATTGTTAACCCCAATACTGATGATGACTGTGTGAACTGTGTTAGGGTTATCATTATAAACCCACTAACAGAGGGGGTGAGTTAGAAACTGCTGAGACAAACATTCCAGGGTGAAGGGGACTGAGAAACTGGTTAAAGGCCTCCTAAAGGTGGGCGGAGCAAAGTGCCTTTGTGTGTCAAGGGGTATAAAAGCTGTATATGTGGTTTTTGGCGGCAGAGCTCTCCATGATTAAACATACAGATCATTCTTGCCGGTTGTGGACCTTTGTTTAATTCATGATTAAACCAGAGCCTTACACCCTCTGGGAATTATTCAGAGCATTAAGTTTGATTAATTAGAGATATAAATTCTCATGACAGGAAGCTGGCCTTTGAACAGCTGGAAAAGGGCAATCTGTTCTTCTATGAGGAAGACCTTAGAGAGTGCAGAATTTATGTCACATACTTGTCAGTATATTCAGGAGTGTGCACACAGATCTTCAGAGAGGAGGGTGGGCTGTACCAGGTGAAGGTGTACTGCTTTGTGCATCTCAGCATTCTGGAGTTTCTAGCTGCTCTATATGTGGTTCACATGTTCATCAACAACAATGTGAATCTGATGGCTAAAAATGGAACTACCACTAGAAGCAAAGATACACCTGCTGCAATCCTTCACAACAGTGCAGTGGACAAGGCCTTGCAGAGTTAGAATGGACACCTGTACTTGTTCCTCCGCTTCTTTCTGGGCCTCTCACTGGATTCCAACCACTTTCTCCTACGAGGCCTTTTGAAACAGACAGAAACCTGCTCACAGACCAATAAGGAAACAATTGAGTAAATCAAGGAGAAAATCAGAGAGAATCCCTCTCCAGAGCGGTGCATCAATCTGTTCCACTGTCTGAATGAGTTGAATGACCATTCACTAGTAGAGGAGATCCAAAGCTCCGTCAGCTCAGGAAGTCTCTCTAAAAACAAACTCTCTCCTGCCCAGTGGTCAGCTCTGGTCTTTGTGTTACTAACTTCAGAAGAGGAGCTGGATGTGTTTGATCTGAAGAAGTACATCAGATCAGATTAGGGTTTTCTAAGACTGTTGCCAGTGGTCAAAGCTTTCAGAACTCTGTGAGTACAAGGGAACAAAAAATTATTATCCTCATCAGACAGAAAGCTGATACTGCCTACCAGAGTAACAGATACTTTGACAGATTTATGCTTGTTGATTACCTAAAAACACACCAGTTTAGGGCTGGATTCAATCCATATCGCAGATGATCTGCATTATAGCTCTATTGAAATTTAAAGGCAATGTTCCCGCATTGTGGCTCAATTTTTTCCCTTTAAATTTTAGCATGGATAATCTGCGATACTTCCGCGATACGGATTGAATCCAGCCCTTAGCTTCTTGTAATTACGTTGTCTTATCTTAATATATCGTTGACAGTAAAAACGTACAGGAGTCATGTGTTCCTTTCTCCTTCAGGCTAAATGGATGTAACCTCACTGAGAGATGCTGTCAGTCGTTGGCCTTAGTTCTCAGCTCAAACTCCTCCCACCTGAGAGAGCTGGATCTGAGCTACAATCACCCAGGAGACTCAGGAAAGAAAATGCTCTCTGCTGTACTGTATGATCCACAAACTAATCTCAGACACTCAGGTATGAACACAAACCTTGGTTTCAGGTTTCTTGTTATGTCTACAGTTTATCATAAGTGATTTCTCTGTGTGAGAACAGTAATGTCCTGCTTGTTTATGTAGGTCTTTGTTGTACTGTTTCTCCACTGAACTTCACATACATTTAATCACTGTCTGTTCTCCTGCTTTCCCCCAAGTGTGGAACATGACTCTGAGTGCTGGTTAAACAGCACTGAAGAAATGTAAGTCTTGAGAAGATCAACACCATATGTGAATCTTAGTAAATATTAATAGTTTATTGTTGCTCCTTGCTTTAGCAAACTTGACATGGAGAATTGTTTTTGAAACCAGGGGCTAGATTCAATCCGTATCGCGGAAGATACGCCTTATAGTGTGATTGAAATTTAAAGGTAACTTCCGATTGAGCTGACATATGCAACGTTCACAGTGAATGCAGTCTGTGCAAATGTGGGAACATTGCCTTTAAATTTCAATCTCGCTATAGCGCTGATCTTCCGTGATGCGGATTTAATCTAGGCCCAAAAGTTTCACATTTGAACACATTTTGGTAACAGGAGCAAGATATCACAATGAAATCTAAATTAAACCCTGTAAAAACTATAATTACAATAATAACAATGTTGACATATTTTGTTTAATCAGATGCCTGTGCGCTCACACCAGACTTCAACACCATACATCCAGCGCTCTTTCTAAAAGAAGGAAACAGAAAGGTGGTGTACAGTGGGGAAAAAAGTATTTAGTCAGCCACCAATTGTGCAAGTTCTCCCTCTTAAAAAGATGAGAGAGGCCTGTAATTTTCATCATAGGTACACGTCAACTATGACAGACAAAATGAGATTTTTTTTCTCCAGAAAATCACATTGTAGGATTTGTAATGAATTTATTTGCAAATTATGGTGGAAAATAAGCATTTGGTCAATAACAAAAGTTTCTCAATACTTTGTTATATACCCTTTGTTGGCAATGACACAGGTCAAACGTTTTCTGTAAGTCTTCACAAGGTTTTCACACACTGTTGCTGGTATTTTGGCCCATTCCTCCATGCAGATCTCCTCTAGAGCAGTGATGTTTTGGGGCTGTCGCTGGGCAACACGGACTTTCAACTCCCCTCCAAAGATTTTCTATGGGGTTGAGATCTGGAGACTGGCTAGGCCACTCCAGGACCTTGAAATGCTTCTTACGAAGCCACTCCTTCGTTGCCCGGGCGGTGGGTTTGGGATCATTGTCATGCTGAAAGACCCAGCCACGTTTCATCTTCAATGCCCTTGCTGATGGAAGGAGGTTTTCACTCAAAATGTCACGATACATGGCCCCATTCATTCTTTCCTTTACACGGATCAGTCGTCCTGGTCCCTTTGCAGAAAAACAGCCCCAAAGCATGATGTTTCCACCCCCATGCTTCACAGTAGGTATGGTGTTCTTTGGATGCAACTCAGCATTCTTTGTCCTCCAAACACGATGAGTTGAGTTTTTACCAAAAAAGTTCTATTTTGGTTTCATCTGACCATATGACATTCTCCCAATCCTCTTCTGGATCATCCAAATGCACTCTAGCAAACTTCAGACGGGCCTGGACATGTACTGGCTTAAGCAGGGGGACACGTCTGGCACTGCCGGATTTGAGTCCCTGGCGGCGTAGTGTGTTACTGATGGTAGGCTTTGTTACTTTGGTCCCAGCTCTCTGCAGGTCATTCACTAGGTCCCCCCGTGTGGTTCTGGGATTTTTGCTCACCGTTCTTGTGATCATTTTGACCCCACGGGGTGAGATCTTGCGTGGAGCCCCAGATCGAGGGAGATTATCAGTGGTCTTGTATGTCTTCCATTTCCTAATAATTGCTCCCACAGTTGATTTCTTCAAACCAAGCTGCTTACCTATTGCAGATTCAGTCTTCCCAGCCTGGTGCAGGTCTACAATTTTGTTTCTGGTGTCCTTTGACAGCTCTTTGGTCTTGGCCATAGTGGAGTTTGGAGTGTGACTGTTTGAGGTTGTGGACAGGTGTCTTTTATACTGATAACAAGTTCAAACAGGTGCCATTAATACAGGTAACGAGTGGAGGACAGAGGAGCCTCTTAAAGAAGAAGTTACAGGTCTGTGAGAGCCAGAAATCTTGCTTGTTTGTAGGTGACCAAATACTTATTTTCCACCATAATTTGCAAATCAATTCATTAAAAATCTAACAATGTGATTTTCTGGGGGAAAAAATCTCATTTTGTCTGTCATAGTTGACGTGTACCTATGATGAAAATTACAGGCCTCTCTCATCTTTTTAAGTGGGAGAACTTGCACAATTGGTGGCTGACTAAATACTTTTTTTCCCCACTGTATGTAACAGACAAATGGACCGACTATCCTGAGCACCCAGAGAGGTTTAACCAGTGGACTCAGATGCTGTGTAGAGAGCCTCTTTCTGGGCTCTGCTACTGGGAGGCAGAGTGGGAGGGTTATGGAGCTTATGTAGGGTTGGCATATAAGGGACTCCCTAGAGAGGAGGCACTAATTACTGTGTGATTGGCTACAAAGAGTTGTCCTGGAGTCTGCATTGCACTTATGAGGCTTATGGTGCCTATCAGAATGTAAAAAACGTATCCATACCTGCCACATCCTCCCGATCCCGCAGAGTAGGATTGTATCTGGACTGGCCAGCTGGCACTTTGTCCTTCTACGTTGTCTCCTCTGACACACTGACCCACCTGCACAGCTTCCACACCACCTTCACTGAGCCTTTCTATGCTGTGGCCCTGGCCTGACTCTATCACCCTGTGTGGTTGTGAATTCTTAAGTGGAGTAACCTCCCTTTCCTACTTTCCTGACGGCACACTGGTGTGACATTATGGAACATTTCTCAATGTCAATCAATTGTATAAATGACTTCCTGGGGTCACGGGAGACATATTGTGGAACATGGATGGACACCGCCCATCTTTAGGCCTCTAAATGAGTATAAATTGTCTTGGGAAATGCTGCAGAAAGAATGTCAATCTTTTTGTATTTTGTGTAATTTTATTGTGATTTGTATGCTGTGATTTGTACAGTATGTTTAGTGTTGGCCCATCTGTTTGTATTTCCGGTAGTTCAGGTCCAATAAGCTAACTGTGAATTGATTAATGTTTGGAAGTTTAATTTTTTTTTTCAATCTCTCTCAATTTCGTCTAGTGCCTAACAACACCCGTGCCAATATATCCTATAAATCACGGCTTCTCTATCACTTAAATCTCTGGGTCTCGTCTTCTCAAGGCTCTTCAGAACCTTCTTAGTTACAATGGGACCTTATTATGCTATGTTAGTGATATTTATTAACTCTTCATTAGCATCACGTAATGTACATACAGAGTAAACAATCACAATACCCATTCAAGTCAAAGTAACTGCGTTAAACAGTCTCTGTCTCTCTCTCTCTCTGTGCATATGGTATACACACACAGTGGTGTGTCTGTGCAGCGGTATGCTGATAAGAAAGGAATGTATGTATTGATGGTAATATGTATCCTCTGTTACAATCATCAGTCATATGATTTCCCAGCAGGTGCAGGTGTGTCTCTCTGTGACCTTAAAACAGAAATATACCAGTCAATTGAAAGAGCACAATCTAGTGTAAAGTAATATAGCACATGTTGGACATTGAGTCTGTCATATGAGGTGTGTCGGGAGTGATAGAATAGAGCTACTACATTACATGTAAATGTAGTTCACACACACCTTTCTATTTTGTGAATAGCAGAATGCACCAATAGACCTAGTGTTACACTAATTTTGTGTTTACGTTTCTTGCCTCCGGGTTTAGCGTTTACCTACCTTATTACATCACCATACAGATGCCTCATGCTTACCCCCTATTAGGTCGTTCCATAAGAATTCAACCCGTTTCTGACTGCACCGCTTTAGATTTGAACGAAACCTTCCAAACATGTTTTCCCGTAGTAGAAGTGGCCAGAAAGTGACTTTTTGAACCTGAATGCCAAAAAATTCAGCAGGTAGAGGTGTTCAAAGTTTACCCATATACGCCACCCTACCATGATAAATCCATGTCTTCATCAATACAAAAGATAAACGGTTGACTTTAATATCATTTGAAAGCCTACAAACAGGTTTGTGAAACTATTTTATAATTTCTTTAAAAATATATATATTTTTTTAAATAGTCATTTTTTTTACCTTTAATGTAAATAATCTGAAATTGCATAAACTCTGATCTTTCTCATTTTCACATATGTTGTAGCTTAGACCCTATTTCACATTTTCTGAGGTGTTTATGTTGTGTCAGTCATCGGTTGAGACACAGCATTCTCTTGAATACAGGGTGGGTGTCATTTCAATCATAGAAACACAATTCATAGAATGGACCTTCAGACCACTGCTATTTAGCTGCTACACCATTGAAATGTAATAGAATTTTTTGATTTCAGAAAGATGGCCGCTAGTCCACCCACCGTCGAATGTCAACTTTAATGGGAATGTCTATTCTATTCTATATATTTCAATAGGTTTCCTGTGGAAAATTGACAGTATAATATAAAACAATGGATTTTCCCACTCCAGTCAACATGCTCTGATGTGTGGACCTGCAACCATCTTTGTGGTACGATTTGAAAGTAGAAATATTTGTTCATTTATCAGCCATAATATGACACCCACTCTGTATTGAAGAAGAGCATGCTGTGTCTCAACTGATGGTGGGTACAACACAACCACCTCTGATAATGTAAAATAGGGTCTAAGCTACAACATACACTCAGTGACCAGTTTATTAGCTACACCCCGTTCACGAAAATGGTTCGCTCCTACAGACAGTGAGTCATGTGGCCATGGCTTGCTATATAAAACAGGCAGAGAGGCGTCAAGGCTTTCAGTTACTGTTCGATTGAACCTTACAATGGGCAACACGAGTGACCTAAGTGACTTTGAGCGTGGAATGATCGTCGGTGCCAAGCGCGCCGGTTCCAGTATCTCTGAAACGGCCGGCCTCCTGGGGTTTTCACACGCAACAGGATCTAGGGTTTACTGAGAATGGTGCAACAAACAAAAAACATCCAGTCAGTGGCAGTCCTGTGGGCGAAAACAGCTCGTTGATGAGGTCAAAGGAGAATGGCTAGAATCGTGCAAGCTAAAAGGCGGGACACAAACAGGCAGATAACGGCACAGTACAACAGTGGTGTGCAGAACGGCATCTCGGAATGCACAACTCGTCGGTCCTTGTCACTGATTGGCTATTGCAGCAGACGACCACACCGGGTTCCACTCCTATCAGTTAAAAACAAGAAGAAGCGGCTCCGGTGGCCACGCGATCACCAACACTGGACAATTGAGGAGTGGAAAAACATTGCCTGGTCCAACGAATCCCAGCTCCTGTTGTGTCATGCTGATGGCAGAGTCAGGATTTGGCATAAGCAGCATGAGTCCATGGCCCCATCCTGCCTGGTGTCAACGGTACAGGCTGGTGGCGGTGGTGTAATGGTGTGGGGAATGTTTTCCTGCACAAGTTAGGTCCCTTGATACCAATTGAGCTAAGTTTCCATGCCCCGAAGAATTCAGGCTGTTCTGTAGGCAAAGGGGGGTCCGACCCGGTACTAGATGAGTGTATCTAATAAACTAGCCACTGAGTGTATACAGTGGGGAAAAAAAGTATTTAGTCAGCCACCAATTGTGCAAGTTCTCCCACTTAAAAAGATGAGAGAGGCCTGTAATTTTCATCATAGGTACACGTCAACTATGACAGACAAATTGAAAAAAAAAATCCAGAAAATCACATTGTAGGATATTTAATGAATTTATTTGCAAATTATGGTGGAAAATAAGTATTTGGTCACCGACAAACAAGCAAGATTTCTGGCTCTCACAGACCTGTAACAACTTCTTTAAGAGGCTCCTCTGTCCTCCACTCGTTACCTGTATTAATGGCACCTGTTTGAACTTGTTATCAGTATAAAAGACACCTGTCCACAACCTCAAACAGTCACACTCCAAACTCCACTATGGCCATGACCAAAGAGCTGTCAAAGGACACCAGAAACAAAATTGTAGACCTGCACCAGGCTGGGAAGACTGAATCTGCAATAGGTAAGCAGCTTGGTTTGAAGAAATCAACTGTGGGAGCAATTATTAGGAAATGGAAGACATACAAGACCACTGATAATCTCCCTTGATCTGGGGATCCACGCAAGATCTCACCCCGTGGGGTCAAAATGATCACAAGAACGGTGAGCAAAAATCCCAGAACCACACGGGGGGACCAGTGAATGACCTGCAGAGAGCTGGGACCAAAGTAACAAAGCCTACCATCAGTAACACACTACGCCGCCAGGGAATCAAATCCTGCAGTGCCAGACGTGTCCCCCTGCTTAAGCCAGTACATGTCCAGGCCCGTCTGAAGTTTGCTAGAGTGCATTTGGATGATCCAGAAGAGGATTGGGAGAATGTCATATGGTCAGATGAAACCAAAATAGAACTTTTTGGTAAAAACTCAACTCGTCGTGTTTGGAGGACAAATAATGCTGAGTTGCATCCAAAGAACACCATACCTACTGTGAAGCATGGGGGTGGAAACATCATGCTTTGGGGCAGTTTTTCTGCAAAGGGACCATCCGACTGATCCGTGTAAAGGAAAGAATGAATGGGGCCATGTATCGTGAGATTTTGAGTGAAAACCTCCTTCCATCAGCAAGGGCATTGAAGATGAAACGTAGCTGGGTCTTTCAGCATGACAATGATCCCAAACACACCGCCCGGGCAACGAAGGAGTGGCTTCGTAAGAAGCATTTCAAGGTCCTGGAGTGGCCTAGCCAGTCTCCAGATCTCAACCCCATAGAAAATCTTTGGAGGGAGTTGAAAGTCTGTGTTGCCCAGCGACAGCCCCAAAACATCACTGCTCTAGAGGAGATCTGCATGGAGGAATGGGCCAAAATACCAGCAACAGTGTGTGAAAACCTTGTGAAGACTTACAGAAAACGTTTGACCTGTGTCATTGCCAACAAAGGGTATATAACAAAGTATTGAGAAACTTTTGTTATTGACCAAATACTTATTTTCCACCATAATTTGCAAATAATTTCATTACAAATCCTCCAATGTGATTTTCTGGAAAATACCTATGATGAAAATTACAGGCGTCTCTCATCTTTTTAAGTGGGAGAACTTTCACAATTGGTGGCTGACTAAATACTTTTTTTCCCCACTGTATGTTTTTAGATCATTTATGTTAAAGGCCCAGTGCAGTCAAAAACTTTATTTTCCTGTGTTTTATATACATTTCCACTCTATGAGGTTGGAATAATATTGTGAAAATTGTGAAAATGATGATAATGCGATTTTAGAGTAAGAGCTGTTTGAAAAGATCGCCTGAAATTTCTGCCTGTTTGGTCGGAGGGAGTTTTGGCCTTTAATAGACCAATAAGAAAGACAGTTCCAAACCTCTCTGCCAATAACAGCAAATTTTCAGTTTGCCCCTCCCACCCAAACCACCCTCAGACAGCCCAAGCTAAATTTTTGCTTGAGAAATTGCTATTTGCTAAGAAGCTATTTTTGTTTCTTTTTCACCATTTTAATTGAAAACAATCACAGTAAGTTACTTAATTGTTACCCAGAAATGATTTGATATTGAGATAAAAACGGCTGCATTGGAACTTTAAATGTAATTTTTTAAATGTTTTAAAGAAATTATAAAATAGTTTGACAACCCTGTTTGTAAGCTTTCAAATTATATCAAACTCAACTGTTTATCTTTTTCAGCGATGAAGAAATGGATGTCTCATGGGTGGGGTATGCAAAATGGGTCAACTTTGAGAACCTTTATCTCCTGAATGTTTTGGCATTCAGGTCCAGAAAGTCACTTTCTGACCACTTCTACCAGGGGCAAACTTGTATGGAAGGTTCCGTTCAAATCAAAAGGGGTGCAGTCAGAAAGTGATTGAAATCAAATGGAACGACCTTATTACTCCCTGTACTGCTATGCTGGAAGTCTTGTCCTTATGTGCTTCTGATAGTGTCCAGCAGGAGAGACCAGTCTCCCCGGGACCCAGCTGTGTGTCCCTAAAGAGTGACAAGTCTATGGGTCATCCAATAGAGTTCAGTAAGGATAAGCAAAGGTGAGAGTTTATGGGGATAGTTGTGTGGGTTAAGAATATGTGTGTTATTATACATGCCTGCAATGCATTTGGTGTGAGATATTGGGCAGCTACTGTGGTAGAAATATTTGACTAATAAATAATCAACTCAAAAATATCTCTCAAGACACCAGAGCTTGTGAATCCAAGAATTAGACTTTATTGCATAACAAAGCCGAGCTTGCTCCATGGAACAACTGTCTCTCTCTGGCTTAGACATCCCTTTTATACATACACACAAATGAACAAACATGCGTACATTCCTAACTTATTTTAGTTCTGCACCACCCTTCTTTTTCAACGTCCAGCTGTCACACAATGTCCACTCCAAAAGGTCATGAATGCTTTTTTCTATATGAAGCCTCTCATTCTATCATTCTATTGGCTGCGTGGCTTAGGCCCCTTCTTAAAAAAGAACTACGGTAATGCATACCATGTGTCCATAACAAGCCCATGGGCCACAGTTTGAGAGCCCCTGCGACAGAGCACATACATTCATTTAAACATAATCATGTTTATTACTAATATTATTATTTTACCTTTGACCTCTCCCTACATTTGCCTTAATGATACATAAAATAATACCATACTACTTATAGATTATCCATGAGGCAGAACCTGGGAAATAACAACTGCATTTTAATCAATTACATTAGACATATTTTCTGCTTTTACTGACTTATCATAAAAAATAAGAATGTCCCAGCTTCCTTTTAGCTTTTCTCTGTGTCTATTTCAAATTCAGGAATAATCAGTGTCTGACTATCAGTGTTGGGGAAGCTACTCTGAAAATATAGTTTACCAAGCTACCAATGACTTCACACTGGAAGAAGTTAAGCAACACTAAAGCTACCCCCTTTAAGAAAACTGTAGTTTACTTAACTAAAGTTACTTTGAAAAGTAGTTCACTACATCAAAACTACTCCGTGAATAATTATCATATGTAAATCTGTAATGTCATAGACGATAAATTGCAAGAACAGATCACTTTGGTATCATATGTTAACAGAATGTCGTTCTTGTGATTAGCCTATTAATCACAAGAACGACGTTTCAAGTGAGAATTAGGCAGGTCTGATGCCAAAAAAGAAAGGAACTGATTGCCTACTTCACCCATATTTTAATGTATAATTTTTTGCCAAAAAGGAGTAGTGTAGTTCCAGTAGCTAGCCTCAAGGTAAAAAGTAATGAACTACTGAAAACACCACCTAGATTTGAATTTAGTTCAACTACCACCAAGCTACTGCAAACTGTAGTTAAATTACTAGTTGAACTATATGTAGTTCACTACTCTCCAACACTGCTGACTATATATTGAAGTGCTCTGGTCTCTTCTGACAGGGTCCAGCAGGAGACTCAACTGTACCCAGCGGTGTATCCTTCAAGAGTGACAAGTCAATGGGTCATCCACCTGAGTTCAGCGAGGAAGACGCTTCTACTGATCAAAGGTAAGAGTTTATGAGTCTGAGTAACTCAGCAGACCACACCCTCTCTCTCTGTTCCTCTAAGATCTCCAGTCTTCTGTTCTGTTCTGTTTATTTCCCAGTGTCCAGTCTCCCCAGAGTCATCAAATGGACCTGTCCTCCATATTCAAGGTGAGCTGACTCATGCCACTATTTTATCCAGTCGAAAACTACACGTGACAAATATAGTTGCGAGCAGCAATGAACAGGGATGTAAAGGATTACAGAAAGGACACAAGATCAGTTGGATAACAAAGCAAGCACTTTGTGTAAATGACTTAACTCTCAGTTGGTATACTCCACATTAGTGTTCCAAAATACTTCAATAAAGTAGCTGTAATACGCTGACTACGCAAGCAGCAGGACTTCCGCTTTCTAATTTTACTGAATAAAATATCCACTTTTCACTACATTCGGACACAAGGCAGCAAGATTATACAGATTTACTAATCACAATATTTCAAATTGTTTGTCTGCATAATTTAAATCTAGCATTCATTTGCAAGAGACAAAGTCCACTTGATCAAGAGTCATTGCTCTAGTATCCTTTGGTGCCAATGACATCTATAGTGCCACCAACTGGTCTGGTGCAGCGACTTTATATTCACGCAGCTTCTAAGGACATTTACATAAGGTTTACATACCAAATTTCATGGCCCCATGAAAGTAGTCTAGCTAATGCGTTATCTAGCTAGCATTGCAAATTAGCATTTCACTAGCTAGCTACAAGTAAATATTTTACATTTTAGCAGACACTCTTATCCAGAGCAACTTACAGGAGCAATCAGGGTTAAATGCCTTGCTCAAGGGCACGTCGAAAGATTTTTTCACCTAGTCGGCTCGGGGATTAGAACCAGCGACCTTTCGGTTAATGGCACAACACTCTTAACCACTAAGCTACCTGATATGACTCAAACATGGTCCTGTTTTATCAATTGCTGTGCTGATCAATGGACAGTTAGCAAGCCCTCCTCGGCAACATTGTTATTGGGGCGCAGGAATGTTAGATTTGTCTTAACATTTTAAGTTAACTGTCATTGAATTTGGTGGTTACTACTGGTTTCAGATCCAAGGCGAGAGAAACTGTCCGCCATATGTTGTGTTTTAGTAAAGGCTCGGAGTGACTTCACGCACCTGTAGTACCCCTTTTCCTAACCAGGGTGAATTCTGGTTGTCAGTGGTCTAAATGGGTGGTCTGGGCCATCTAACTAAAATACAAATAAAACAGGTGTGTTCTCATTCACTATTCAAATACCCTTAGTATAGCCTGACCCGTTATACACCAAGCAGTGTCTCAGTTGATCATTTGTATTAATAATCAATCATATCTATGAATAAGAAAAACAACATCTCTTATACCGGCTGGGCTTTATATAAGGACCCAAAGTTTAATTACCAATAAAATGGACAAGATATGGTCACTTGCAATAAAATTATTCACTCAACCAATAACCAAAACTGTAAGAATGGCAAGAACATCCCTTTAAAATACCTTGTCAAAGTTGATGAACACAGTTAAACCCATATTCTATAGTAGAGAAAATATCACCTTAATGATACTAATCAAGAATGGTATGCTATACAATCACTAGGATAAATATACAATGGGGGGACCTGACATCATACCAAAAAATATATAAATCAAAAACCATGTCACTCCTTCAGTCACAGTTCAAATCACATCCCTGCTCAGGGGCCTGTGAGGACGGAGCATTCATCGACAGGATTCCTTGTAATCCCTCTGGGAAAACGAAAAACGTTCAGCTGCACTCACAACAATGCCTATTTTCCCGATTTCCTCTTTGTTTGCGCTGTGCAGTTAGCCAATGCAATAAACGCGACAAAGTCCACCATTTTAACATGCAACATGTCAGGATCCCTATGTTGACAAGGGATATTATCTGGTGTCTCTACTCCTACTACCTTTATTTCGTCAACGTCACTCCTTTCGACCACTCTTCTGGACAGCCCTTATTCTTGCTACCTCTGTCTCCTTCACCCTAACAGGGCACTTCAGGAATTCGGGTGCATGTTCGCCACCACAATTGCAGCATTTAGGCTCAGCTGGCATACGATACTCCTCCCGTCTACATACACTTGACCAAATCATTTGCATTTATGACATTGTATGGGTTTGGGCACGAAGGCTCTTACATGGTGTCTCACAAAACCCAAATACACGTAAGAAGGGAGAGACTCTTCTTCAAAAAACAATAGAATGGATGGAGTGGGCTTCCTCCATACGGGTCAGTTGGTGTGCACCAACCACCTGATCAAATTCTTAGTGTGCACCAACCACTTGATCAAATTCTTAACGTATTTCCTTTGCATTCCTCACACAGTTCTGTCTCTTCTGATCAGAGAAACCCACCGGCTCGCGGGGCGTGTGCACTATCTGATCTCCCGGGGAAAACGTTCAGAGGTTCCAGCAACGCACGGGGCTGTGGGCGCTATCTAGTCTCCTTTGGTAGAGTGGGGTACTGATCCCGATTATATAGAAACCGACTACTTACTCTAACTAGCTAGCCCTTAGCGGGATAGATTTACATTTACGTCATTTAGCAGACGCTCTTATCCAGAGCGACTTACAGTTAGTGAATACATTTTTTTTTTTTTTTTTTTTTATACCGGCCCCCCGTGGGAAACGAACCCACAACCCTGGCGTTGCAAACGCCATGCTCTATCAACTGAGCTACATCCCTGCCGGCCATTCCCTCCCCTACCCTGGACGACGCTGGGCCAATTGTGCGCCGCCCATGAGTCTCCCGGTCGCGGCCGGCTGCGACAGAGCCTGGATTCGAACCAGGATCTCTAGTGGCACAGTTTGCACTGCGATGCAGTGCCTTAGACCACTGCGCCACTCAGGAGACATATGGCTCGGCTCACGCAGTCCTCAATTGAAACAGCCCGCTAGTGATACACAAGCTAGCCGTCCACTTCAATGGGTCCACTAGCTCACTGATAACCCATTCATAGACGCTGACTACCTTTAGCGCCTATTGACCATAGTATCTTATGGCCGGCGGGGTTTTGTTAAGAGCCCCGACGCTCGTTCTGAAGGTTAAAACGCATTGCTTGCGTTACGGTTTTGGAAACATAAGGAAAGTATCTTTCATATCAGCGATGAATAATTTTCAGCTTAGACCAATATCATTCATGCTCCCTGTTGCCAGGAATCCCTCCTTTGCACCCTCTAACCTTGATAACACCTTTGAACGATGGGGGGAGTTGGGGATAAGTACCATAGGGGATTTATATATAGGAGGGACCTTTGCTTCCTTTGAATCGCTGAGGGAAACTTATAACCTTCCCAGGAGTAACTTTTTCAGATACCTACAAATTAGAGACTATGTTAGAAAACACCTCCCAACATTTGAGAATGCTAAACCTTCCATGTTTGACGGATGCATAAAAATATGCCCCACCTCAGACAAACTGATATCTCGTCTATATGACGCTTTTCAATCTGTTAGCGCACCCTCTACTGATGCCATTAAGGCAAAATGGGAGGAAGAACTAGGAACTGATATTTCGGTGGCAGACTGGGAGGATAGCTTGGAGTATCTATCCACACCTGCTCCATTAACTCCAGACATCATATCATACAATTTAAGGTATTACACAGATTACACTATTCCAAAACTAAACTGCATAGGATATTTCCTGATACATCCCCTATGTGTGATAAATGTCAGGCTGAGCAGGGTACACTACTCCACTGCTTTGCCCTATGCTCTAGTCTGTATGGTTATTGGTGTGGAATTTTTGGGGTCCTCTCTGAAGTTCTGGAGACTTCAATAGACCCAGACCCGCTTCTGATAATCCTGGGAGTGTCCGATTCTCTAAACGGATTAACCAACTCCCAAAAACAACTAATCTCTTACAGTCTCATTTCGGCAAAAAAATTAATATTGTTGTTTTGGAAAAGGAGGGAAGCGCCCTCTACCAAATTATGGCTCAGCGAATTGGCAAACACTGTACACTTAGAAAGAATTAGATATATTCTGAACAATAAATTATCAACATTTGATGAAATCTGGCAGCCTTTCCTCTCTTACCTGGACCAGTCGGCGCTGTGAATTTGTACTTTTTAACGCACTCTCAATTGTCATATTGTAATCTACCTTTGGGCAGCGTGTGCTGGCCCCGTCATTCGAGCAGTCGGGAGGGGAATAGGGTGGAATAAGGGGGGATAAAGGGGGGTATAAGTGGGGGGTTACATCTACCCTTTTTATTTCTACCTGTCCCTGTTCTGTATGTCTTGTTTTGTAATATTTGTTTTGTGTTCAGAACTCTGGGTCTTGTTGTTCATGTCTGTTCTCTTATGTTTAGATAAGAACTGTACACATGTCTTTCATACCTATACACCATTCTTGTGTGTGTTCAATAAAAAATATTTGAACAGACTTACTCAACCTATCGCTGGCGCTCAGGCTGGTCCCAGCCCCTTGGCGCTCCACTGTTGCCAGGTGTCTAGTTGTTTTGCAACTTATCCAGAAAGTCAGCACTTTTGCAGTACACGTCCTTGGACGGTTCACAGATCACAAAGAGGCAGTGTTCGGGTACTGTGAGACACAAGTTCTTATCTCCCCCTACTCCCTAACGTTCCTCACATGAATCACAGCTTGTTATGTGAAACAATTTATATCAGTACAGTACAAACCTTCTATGCGGCAGGTAGCTTAGTGGGTAAGAGCGTTGTGCCAGTAACCGAAAGGTCGCTGGTTCTAATCCCCGAGCCGACTAGGTGAAAAATCTGTCGATGTGCCCTTAAGCAAGGCACTTAACCCTAATTGCTCCTGTAAGTCGCTCTGGATAGGAGCGTCTGCTAAATGACTAAAATGTAAAATGTAAATGTAATCACCAATGCATTCCTTCTAAGCTATTCATCCCTCCAGTTATGAGAAAATAGATCCCCACATTATGAAAGATAAGGGGCATATCAGCAAAAAAAAAAAAAAAGATAAGGGGCATATCAGCATATGTTCCGAAACCCATTTTGTAAGCAATGATTAATTCACATTGCTCCCCCTACATTCCCTCTGATAGGCTAAGGGGACCTTCACTCAGTAATAGAGAATAGCTCTGGGTTACAAACCCAAGAAGCCTCAACCAATAACCCAACGGATATTAATGACTTGACCAGATATGCTATAACCCTACATCTCCCAAAAACAGATGTCCTGCCCCTAGGAACATAAAGATAGCATATTTTAGCATATTAGTGTTTGTGCTAATATGCATCTACTGGTATAGTGTGGCCATCTTTGAATGCATCAACGTTATTTTCTCAAACTCTTTAGGGACTATTGTGAGTCCAAAGACCACATTTGGAGTGAATCTGACTTTTAGTCCATGAGAATATATTTTATGATTATTTTAAGCATTAGTGTTACATAGTCAAAGGGGATTGTACTCATTTTTTAAAGATATCAATGGCAAACGTAACATGGTTCATCATGGTAATGTTGTTGATGACCCTAAAACGTTTCAAGGTGATAGACCATTGCTAAGTGGATTTAAAAAGGATTTAAATGGACACCTAAAATCAAATTTCCTAATTTATCAGTAACTCAGCCATCTCTTGACCAATTCCTTAGCTTTTCTCAAACTAAGTTATGATATGTACCATGGGCCTGCCTTCTGATTTTGGACTTATGGTACATGAGAATACGTTTTTCAAAGGTTTTCCAAAATTCCAAAGATGGAGGAAAATCTATCCTGACTGACCATATGGGTTCTTGAGGCAAATTTGTTCAGCATGAGGAAAGACACCTACATTCAAAGTTCCAAGTCTCTAGGTCAAATGGGGGGAGGGGATAAGAGGGTTTAAGTGAGACTGCCTATAACAGCACCACCTATAGGCCAATCTGTGCCATTATTTTTGACCGAGTTCCTCATGGCATCTACTTTCTGTGTGCCATATTAGAAAACAAGTTATCAATCTATGCTTGAGTTGTTTGACCATGTCAAGGGGAAAAAAAATCTAAGAATAACAATAGGTTTCATCCCTAATAAAACCAGCAGCACTGAGGGCCTTGAGGCCTGGGTTGGTACACTCCCTGGTATATCAAAACATATTAAGTTGAAGTCGGAAGTTTACATACACTTAGGTTGGAGACATTAAAACTTGTTTTTCAACCACTCCACACATTTCTTGTTAACAAACTATAGTTTTGGCAAGTCGGTTAGGACATCTACTTAGTGCATGACACAAGTAATTTTTCCAACAATTGTTTACAGACAGATTATTTCACTTATAATTCACTGTATCACAATTCCAGTGGGTCAGAAGTTTACATACACTAAGTTGACTGTGCCTTTAAACAGCTTGTAAAATTCCAGAAATTATGTCATGCTTTAGAAGCTTCTGATAGGCTAATTGACATCATTTGAGTCAATTGAAGGTGTACCCGTGGATGTATTTCAAGGCCTACCTTCAAACTCAGTGCCTCTTTGCTTGACATCATGGGAAAATCAAAAGAAATCAGCCAAGACCTCAGAGAAAAAAATTGTAGACCTCCACAAGTCTGGTTCATCCTTGGGAGCAATTTCCAAACGCCTGAAGGTACCACGTTCATCTGTACAAAGAATAGTAAGCAAGTATAAACACCATGGGACCACACAGCCGTCATACCGCTCAGGAAGGAGACGCGTTCTGTCTCCTAGAGATGAACGTACTTTGGTGCGAAAAGTGCAAATCAATCCCAGAACAACAGCAAAGGACCTTGTGAAGATGCTGGAGAAAACAGGTACAAAATTATCTATATCCACAGTAAAACAAGTCCTATATCGACATAACCTGAAAGGCAGTTCAGCAAGGAAGAAGCCACTGCTCCAAAACCACCATAAAAAAGCCAGACTACGGTTTGCAACTGCACATGGGGACAAAGATCTTACTTTTTGGAGAAATGTCCACTGGTCTGATGAAACAAAAATAGAACTGTTTGGCCATAAGTCTTCTCAAATGTTGGGAGGTGTTTTCTAACATAGTCTCTAATTTGTAGGTATCTGAAAAAGTTACTTCTGGGAAGGTTATAAGTTTCCCTCAGCGATTCAAAGGAAGCAAAGGTCCCTCCTATATATAAATCCCCTATGGTACTTATCCCCAACTCCCCCCATCGCTCAAAGGTGTTATCAAGGTTAGAGGGTGCAAAGGAGGGATTCCTGGCAACAGGGAGCACGAATGATAGTGGTCTAAGCTCAAAGTGGACTTTAATTTGCTTCCAGATTCGGACTGTGCTATGTATAATAGGATTGTTACGGTAAAGTGACATCTCCAGATTGACAGGTGACAAAATCACAGCACCAATAGAGAAGGGGTTAGGTTGAGTAAGTCTTGGTTGAAAAAGTGTGTGCGAGCAAGGAGGCCTACAAACCTGACTCAGTTACACCAGCTCTGTCAGGAGGAATGGGCCAAAATTCACCCAACTTATTGTGGGAAGCTTGTGGAAGGCTACCTGAAAAGTTTGACCCAAGTTAAACAATTTAAAGGCAATGCTACCAAATACTAATTGAGTGTATGTAAACTTCGGACCCACTGGGAATGTGATGAAAGAAATAAAAGCTGAAATAAATCATTCTCTCTACTATTATTCAGACATTTCACATTCTTAAAATAAAGTGGTGATCCTAACTGACCTAAGACAGGGAATTTTTACTAGGATTAAATGTCAGGAATTGTGAAAAACTGAGTTTAAATGTATTTGGCTAAAGTGTATGTAAACTTCCGACTTCAACTGTAACAACAGCTTGGAAAGGTCCAATCATAACATATTTATAAAAACATTTTTATGTTTGTTTCAACAGTCGGTTGAAGCCAACATCATGACTTTTATGAAGAGTGAGTTGAAGATGTTCGAGAGGCTTCTGAGTCCTTGCTCTGAGAGTCAGGGAGAAGATGAGGAAGTGGTGGACAGTGAAGATGAGAAGAAGCAGAAGAGTGCCAGAGAGGCGGCTCTGAAGATCACACTGCACGTCCTGACGAACATGGATCAGAAGGAGCTCGCTGACACACTGGAGAAAAGTAAGAACTCTATGCCTTTAGTCTTCAATGCCTCATGGGTCGTTCTTGAAATGCAGTGGCATTTGTGTCCCTCGCCGTTTTCAACCATGAACAACACTTTAAAATGACAAATAGGTACACATCATACATGTTTTTATTGGTATTGAACTGTTTATCAATTATAAAACTTCATGTAAGTCCTTTATACTGTAAAACTTTATGTTTATGCATTTTTAAAGTACTTATGGCAAGCAAATTGGCTTTCGACCTGTATTGATGAGTAGAGTTGTAGTGACATGTTTTGGGGATTTAGAGATATCTATCTATTATTTTGAATGCTAGAAAGTAAACAAAAGTATTTAATATAGTGTATAGATCAATATAATACCTTATTTTTTAACAAATATAATGTGTCCCTAAGTTTTATGTCATTGGTGTTACCGCCTTGAAAAACACTCATTACAAAGATATACAAGGACCTTGAGCATTCCAGTGGCAAACCGTTATCGGGAGAGGAGTCTATATTAAAGGAAATTCTTAGCTAATCACACCCTTTTAGTATGTCATAAATTTGAGGATTTCATAGATAATTTGTTGTCTAAATACATGTCATTGATGTTACTCAATTTAAATGAAGGGAAATTACATTGTGAGCAAAATGATTAATCCTATCACTTCAGTAAATTACCTTATATTTTAGCATCCGTGGCCTCCATTTGAGAAAATCCTCAATTACCAAAAATGTGTCATTGGTGTTACCGTCATTTGTGTTACTACTCCTACTGGTGGCACAATGTTATCATAATAGAACAATTATTCAAAGTTATTAAGCTGCCATATTAGTTGATATAGAATGGGAAGATGTTTTAAATCTAGATTATTTAAAAAAAATCCTAAATGCCATGCCCAAATGCACCAGCATTTGAAGAATGAACCTCATGTATGTCCAGAGAAATATCACTGAGAATTTCTGTAAATACACTCTCCCTAATCTATATTAAATGTATCTTCTTCGAGCTAATCTGTTTGAAAAAGCACACAGTGTATAAGAGAGGCCTATAAGCTTGTTTGCTTGAAAGTATACACTGTAATACATAGCTGCTTGAAGCCCTGAATGTATCTGTAGTAACATGTTAACATTAATGCTATAAAAATTTTCAGGTCTTTTGGGTGAGCTTACTGTGTGCCAACTTAGACTCAAGTCCAACATGAAGAGGAGGTGTGAGCGTGTCTTTGAGGGAATAGCAAAACAGGGAAACCCAACACTTCTCAATAAGATCTACATCATATTTTTTACATTACATTTTAGTCATTTAGCAGACGCTCTTATCCAGAGCAACTTACATGAGCAATTAGGGTTAAGTGCCTTGCTTAAGGGCACATCGACAGATTTTTCACCTAGTCGACTCGGGGATTAGAACCAGCGACCTTTCGGTTACTGGCACAACGCTCTTACCCACTAAGCTACCTGCCGCCCCACAGAGGGTGGAAGTGGACAGGTCAATAAGGAACATGAAGTGAGACAGACTGAGACGGCATCTAGAAGAGCAGCAACACAAGAGATACCAATAAAGTACAACAACATCTATAAAGCCTTACCTGGACAAGACAAACGTATCAGAACAGTGCTGACAAAGGGAGTCGCTGGCATTGGAAAAACAGTCTCCGTGCAGAAGTTCATTCTAGACTGGGCTGAAGAAAAAGCGAATCATGATGTCCACTTTATATTTTCTCTCCCTTTTCGAGAGCTGAATCTGAAGAAGAAAAAACACAACTTGGTTGAACTTCTCAATCACTTCTTCATAGAAACCAAAGAATCAGGGATAACAGACTTTGAAAAGTACAAAGTTATGTTTGTCTTTGATGGTCTGGATGAGTGTCGACTTCCTTTAGACTTCCAGAATAATGAGAACTGTTGTGATGTCACAGAGCCAACTTCAGTGGATGTCCTACTGACAAACCTCATCAAGGGAAATCTGCTTCCCTCTTCTCTCCTCTGGATCACCTCTCGACCTGCAGCAGCCAATCAGATCCTTCCTGAGTGTGTTTACCGTGTGACAGAAGTACGAGGGTTTAACGACCCACAGAAAGAAGAGTACTTCAGGAAGTGAATCAGTGATGTGAACCTGGCCAACAGAATCATCAAGCATTTGAAGTCTTCAATGAGCATTTACATCATGTGCCACATACCAGTCTTCAGTTGGATTTCAGCCACAGTTCTCAAAGAAATGTTGTGTGAAGCAGAGAGCAGAGATTTGCCCAATACTCTGACTCAAATGTACACACAATTCCTGGTGTTTCAGACCAAACAGAGTGGTCAGAAGTATCTTGGAGATCTTGCATTGGATCATTATTGGAACAAAACTACCATCCTGGCACTGGGAAAACTGGCTTTTCAGCAGCTGGAAAAGGGCAATCTGATCTTCTACGAGGAAGACCTGAGAGAGTGCGGCATTGATGTCACAGCAGCGTCAGTGTACTCAGGAGTGTGCACAGAGATCTTTAGAGAGGAGTTTGGGCTGCACCAGGAGAAGGTCTACTGCTTTGTGCATCTGAGCATTCAAGAGTTTCTGGCAGCTTTATTTGTGTTTCTCACATTCAACAATGACACTGTAAATGTAATGTCTGAACACAAAACAACCAGGAAACTTCAGACATCCAAAGACACAGCTGCAACAATCCTCTACAAGAGGGCAGTGGACAAGGCCTTACAGAGTGAGAATGGACATCTGGACCTGTTCCTCTGCTTCTTTGTCGGTCTCTCACTGGAGTCCAATCAGACTCTCCTTCGAGGCCTACTGACACAGACAGGAAGCAGCTCAGAGACCAATGAGAAAACAGTCAGATGCATCAAGGAGAAGATCAGGGAGAATCCCTCTCCAGAGAGATGCATCAATCTGTTCCACTGTCTGAATGAGCTGAATGACCATTCACTAGTAGAGGAGATCCAAAGCTACGTGAGCTCAGGAAGTCTCTCCAAAGAAGAACTCTCTCCTGCACAGTGGTCAGCTCTTCTCTTTGTGTTACTAACTTCAGAAGAGGAGCTGGATGTGTTTGACCTGAAGAAGTACATCAGATCAGATAAAGGTCTTGTGAGGCTGCTGCCAGTGGTCAAGGCTTCCAGAACAGCTCTGTAAGTACTTTAAATGAAAACTTTCGTCATCAGACAGAACACTAATACAAACAAAGATATGGGTTGATTTCTTAACACATAGTGGTCTTTTTTCTTCCTAAGGCTGAATGGATGTAACCTCACAGAGAAATGCTGTCAGTCGTTGGCCTCAGTTCTCAGCTCAGACTCCTCACACCTGAGAGAGCTGGACCTGAGTGGCAATGACCTGCAGGATTCAGGAATGGAGCTGCTCTCTGCTGGACTGAAGAATCCACTCTGTCCACTGGAGAAACTCAAGTAAACAACAAATCCTGAAATTGGGTCAAATTGTATGAAAGAAAGTTTCAAGAGCTGTTCATAAAGTTTATGATGACCCTATATGAATTTCAATTAATCTTACTTTCTTTTTAGGCTGAAGCAATGTAACATCAAAAACAGTAAAGCATTGGCTTCAGTTCTCTGCTCAAACTCAAGTCTGATAGAGCTGGACCTGAGTGACAATGACCTGCAGGATTCAGGAGTGATACAACTCTCTGTTGGACTGGGGAATCCAAGTTGTAAACTAAAGATACAACTCTCTGTTGGACTGGGGAATCCAAGTTGTAAACTAAAGATACAACTCTCTGTTGGACTGATGAATCCAAGTTGTAAACTAAAGATACAACTCTCTGTTGGACTGATGAATCCAAGTTGTGAACTAAAGATACAACTCTCTGTTGGACTGATGAATCCAAGTTGTAAACTAAAGATACAACTCTCTGTTGGACTGATGAATCCAAGTTGTAAACTAAAGATACAACTCTCTGTTGGACTGATGAATCCAAGTTGTAACCTAAAGATACAACTCTCTGTTGGACTGATGAATCCAAGTTGTAAACTAAAGATCCAACTCTCTGTTGGACTGATGAATCCAAGTTGTAAACTAAAGATACAACTCTCTGTTGGACTGATGAATCCAAGTTGTAAAATAAAGATACAACTCTCTGTTGGACTGATGAATCCAAGTTGTAAACTAAAGATCCAACTCTCTGTTGGACTGATGAATCCAAGTTGTAAACTAAAGATACAACTCTCTGTTGGACTGATGAATCCAAGTTGTAAAATAAAGATACAACTCTCTGTTGGACTGATGAATCCAAGTTGTAAAATAAAGATACAACTCTCTGTTGGACTGATGAATCCAAGTTGTAAACTAAAGATACAACTCTCTGTTGGACTGATGAATCCAAGTTGTAAACTAAAGATACAACTCTCTGTTGGACTGGGGAATCCGAGTTGTAAACTAAAGATACAACTCACTGTTGGACTGATGAATCCAAGTTGTAAACTAAAGATACAACTCTCTGTTGGACTGATGAATCCAAGTTGTAAACTAAAGATACAACTCTCTGTTGGACTGATGAATCCAAGTTGTAAACTAAAGATACAACTCTCTGTTGGACTGATGAATCCAAGTTGTAAACTAAAGATACAACTCTCTGTTGGACTGATTAATCCAAGTTGTAAACCTAAGATACAACTCTATGTTGGACTGATGAATCCAAGTTGTAAACTAAAGATACAACTCTCTGTTGGACTGATGAATCCAAGTTGTAAACTAAAGATACAACTCTCTGTTGGACTGATGAATCCAAGTTGTAAACTAAAGATACAACTCTCTGTTGGACTGGGGAATCCAAGTTGTAAACTAAAGATACTAAGGTTAGTCTTCCACACTGTGTTCATTATCTAACCCTACCATAACTGAGCCCCTTACTGTTAATATTCTGACATTATGTACTTTCTCAAACAATGATAATATTATACTAAATACTGAAGACTAATCTGGTAGACTCTTACTTATCGGACATCTAGATGACGCCAGTGTATATTTCTCTGAGAGTGAGATTCCTCTTTCTGCAGGCTGTCATTCTGTGGAGTCACAGAGGAAGGTTGTGCTTTTCTAGCTTCAGCTATCAGCTCAAATCCCTCCCACCTGAGAGAGTTGGACCTGAGCTACAGTAACCCAGGAGACTCAGGGAAACTGCTCGCCAGGGGCGGTGTGTTCAATAGGGCGATATGGGCGACGCACTGCCAAACGGGAAAAGGAAGGGATTTTTTTTCTAATCAATTATATCACGGCAACAGTAGTTATCAGTGTTGTAATCTAGACGTCTGATCTGCCACAGTGCCACTAAATGTCCAATCAGGCTAAAGTCGTGCTTCAAATGGCCCCCCCCCCCTTTTGGGGCGATTTCAGTCAGGTTGAAAATCGCCCAGAAGTCTGTCATAGACTCCCATGTAAAATCTATTTTTTTCAAATATCAGAGCTTTCAATACAATCTCTATGGGTTTCTGAGGGCTTGCACTTACGCGCTTTCGTCATACGTAACATATAACCATGAACGTAACTAAGAAAAGAGCGGGTAGCAGCGTCAATCAATTCACTACTTCTATCAAAATGGCTAGGCTTCAGTGCAACTCGATTGTGTCTTTGAAAGAAGTTCCTTTTTGTCGGCGAACAAATGAAGATAAATTGGCAACGAAACAATTAGGACCTCCCAGACTAAATTTAATAATTCAACAGGTTTCTACTAAAGGGGGGAAGTCCTACACCCGAGGATTTTCCAAAAATTGGTATGAACGAAAAACCTGGCTAGCAGGCTGCGATGTAGCTAATGCAGTCTTCTGCTACCCCCTGCTTACTCTTTCACCCTGAAGGCGGCACGGCAGACAGCACCGCTTGGACAGCGACTGGTGTGTAACGGACATGCACCATCTTTCAGGAAAGATTAAGAAACATGAGCTGTCAAAGACCCACATGGATAGCTGTTTGAGATTGTCTGCTTTGGGGAGAGTGAACATTCCCACTCAACTGGATGAGGGATACAGGCTAGCTGTCCGCCGCCACAACGATGAGGTTAGTGTTGATAATCACAAGTTTACTGGAGAACTGAAACTGACAAGGCTGACAAGATAGGACCCTTTTGTCCATTGTTATTGGATAGGAACAGAACTTATAACCAGCTCCTGACCTAAATAGATCTTAGCACAACATTTTACTCAACATATCATATTCCATATTCACTATAACAAATATATTTACTACGACATTAGCAAGAACCGCCACATCCTCAGCCGGCTAATCCAGTGTGTGAAGTTTTGCGGAGTGTTTGAGTTAGCTTTGCGAGGCAAAGATGAAACTGAGGGCTCCACCAACCCTGGTAAGCCAACACTTTTGAGATCAGTCAATAAATGCTTCTGGTATTGACTTATATGCTGCCCCTGTCTTCATGTTGTTGCTGGACATATCTTTTTTAAAATGTGTGTAGGTCACCTAAATCATCAGAAAAATTGCCCCCCCTGAGAATTTTTTCAGGAGCCGCCACTGCTGCTCGCTACTCTACTGGAGGATCCAGACTTTAAACTGCAGACACTCAGGTAAAAACATTAACATTGGTTATAATGTCCCACCAAAAAGATAAATCCATGATTCTAACCATAACTGAGGCTTTGAAAGTGTCACTCAATCACTGTCTGTTCTTCTGCTGTTCCTCCAGTGTGGACCATGATTCAGAGTGCTGGTTAAAATCAGTCTCAATACCATTTTTGAATCAGCGTAAAATTACTGTTGTTTAATGTTATCCGGGGGGGGGGGGGGGAATTATTTGGAATATACGAGATTATACTTCTTTTTCAAAAAATGCTACCAATACATTTCTCTATAATCTAAATAGACTTGAAATAATACTAAACAACGATGCCAAACTATTATCTTGCTCTGTTATGTATCATCAGATGCCTGTGAGCTCACACCGGACCTCAACACCATACACACTCAACTGTACCTGACTCGGGGGAACAGGAAGGTGGTGCATGACTCCAAAAGACGTCAGATAAACTATCTTGAGCACCCAGAGAGGTTTGACCAGTGGACTCAGATGCTGTGTAGAGAGCCTCTTTCTGGGCGCTGCTACTGGGAGGCAGAGTGGGAGGGTTATGGGGCTTATGTAGGGCTGACATATAGAAGACTTGTTAGGAAAGGAGGGAATAATGACTGTGTGATTGGCTACAATGACATGTCCTGGAGTTTGTACTGCAATGACAAGTCCTATGATGCCTTTCATAACATAAAGAGCACCCCTATCCTTTTACCGTGCTCCCACTCCCGCAGAGTAGGAGTGTATCTGGATTGGCAAGGTGGTACCCTGTCCTTCTACAGTGTCTCCTCTGACACACTGACCCACCTGCACACATTCCATGCCACATTCACTGAGCCACTTTATGTCGTGCTATGGCCTTGGCTTGACTCAGCTATTACCCTGTGCAAAGTAAGACAGTTCTGAGTCCTCAGGCAAGTCACCCTCCTGCACCGGCGCACATATTATAGTCCTGTTTATACCTGGCGCTATGACATGAGTCCTTTGTCCTGATCTTGTCCACATTCTGATTGTGCCCACATTTGTAGACAGGTGTAGACAATCAAAAGACACATTATCTGATTGTGATCAGATCATCCTGACCACCTCCGGAGGTAGTCAGGCACCCATTGTGTCTGAATATCTTACAAGTGTAGATGGATCTGGACAGAGAAACCATTTAAATCATCATTATCCCACCCTCTAAATCAGACCCTTTGAAGGCCCTCGGATCAATCCCCCCCAAAAAAAAAGAGTTGGGGTCTCAACTTACTGTTGCGAGTTAGAATAGTAGAATGCACAAGGGGCCATTTCTAAATGTGGTTGTGCATCAGCAGTTTCTCTCTTGTTATGTCAGTCACTGATAGTCAGTCAATTAGCCATCTCAGCTAACATGTTTTAGATTGCTAAGTTAGTTAAGCGGCCAGCTATCTGAATGTATTAATCGTGGTCTAATTACCGGCCGGGGGGCTCCCATTGATTTTGTTAGTCAGTCTCACTCATTTATCATACTAAAAACTGCAAACATTTCTCTCCACCCTATGGCAAAAGGTGTAGAATTGCAGGATTTTTAAAATAAATGATGTGGGGGGGGGTACGCAGATCCGCGAGCAACTGCAGCCCCTCATGATGAGTTCAGATTCTTTGTGGCCCCCACCCTTATAAAAGTTGCCCATCCCTGCTCTAAATCATTGACAGGTGGCAGCATTGACTTATGGCATAAATGTGTCTTAAAATAAATTCATCAATATTATTTTTTAAAGAATATCCAGCAAATAATTAGTATACAGGGAGGGAGGAAATATGGTCACTATGCGGACACAGTGGACGGATGAGAGACACATTTTAATAGCATGTGTAGACGCATATCTGAAAATGTGGGCACAATCAGAATGTGGGCAAGGATGCATGTTAGCGCCAAGTATGAACAAGGCCACATAGAGTAGAAATCTGAACTGATTTACAAGTGTAACCACAGTAATGGTTAGCTGGACCAATTGGAGACATAGTGAAATATGGACAGAGCCTGACTTCAGGACTCCAAATGAGTAGAAGTGATTTTTGCCCCTGTGTTTTTAGTGAAATAGCCTTAAGAAATGCTGTAGGAAAAATCTAAATGTTTAGTAGTTTGTGGTTGTTATTTTATTATTGTGGTTTGTATATTTGATTATAGGTCTACAGTGCATTTGGAAAGTATTCAGACCCCTTGAATTTTGTTTTTTCTCATACATTTATAAACAATACCCCATAATTACAAAGCAACAACAGTTTTTCAGGCCAAAGTGTTCAATCTTGATTTCATCAGACCAGAGAATCTTGTTTCTCATGGTCTGAGAGTCCTTTAGGTGCCTTTTGGCAAACTCCAAGCGGGCTGTCATGTGCCTTTTACTGAGGAGAGGGTTCCGTCTGGCCGCTCTACCATAAAGGCCTGATTGGTGGAGTGCTGCAGAGATGGGAGAACCTTCCAGAAGGACAACCATCTCCACAGAGGAACTCTGGAGCTCTGTCAGAGTGACCATCGGATTCTTGGTCACCTCCCTGAGGTCCTTCTCCCGATTGCTCAGTTTGGCCGGGCGGCCAGCTCTAGGAATATTCTTGGTGGTTCCAAACTTCTTCCATTTAAGAATGATGGAGGCCACTGTGTTCTTGGGGACCTTCAATGCTGCAGAAATGTTTTGGTACCCTTCCCCAGATCAGTGCCTCGACACAATCCTGTCACGGAGCTCTACGGACAATTCTTCGACCTCATGGCTTGGTTTTTGCTCTGACATGCACTGTCAACTGTGGGACCTTATATAGACAGGTGTGTGCCTTTCCAAATCATGTCCAATCAATTGAATTGACCACAGGTGGACTCCAATGAAGTTGTAGAAACATCTCAAGGATGATCAATGGAAACAGGATGCACCTGAGCTCAATTTCGAGTCTTATAGCAAAGGGTCTGAATACTTATGTAAAGGTGTGTGTGTGTGTGTATATATATATACAGTGGGGGGAAAAAGTATTTAGTCAGCCACCAATTGTGCAAGTTCTCCCACTTAAAAAGATGAGAGAGGCCTGTAATTTTCATCATAGGTACACGTCAACTATGACAGACAAATTGAGAAAAAAAAATCCAGAAAATCACATTGTAGGATTTTTAATGAATTTATTTGCAAATTATGGTGGAAAATAAGTATTTGGTCACCTACAAACAAGCAAGATTTCTGGCTCTCACAGACCTGTAACTTCTTATTTAAGAGGCTCCTCTGTCCTCCACTCGTTACCTGTATTAATGGCACCGGTTTGAACTTGTTATCAGTATAAAAAGACACCTGTCCACAACCTCAAACAGTCACACTCCAAACTCCACTATGGCCAAGACCAAAGAGCTGTCAAAGGACACCAGAAACAAAATTGTAGACCTGCACCAGGCTGGGAAGACTGAATCTGCAATAGGTAAGCAGCTTGGTTTTAAGAAATCAACTGTGGGAGCAATTATTAGGAAATGGAAGACATACAAGACCACTGATAATCTCCCTCGATCTGGGGCTCTACGCAAGATCTCACCCCGTGGGGTCAAAATGATCACAAGAACGGTGAGCAAAAATCCCAGAACCACACAGGGGGACCTAGTGAATGACCTGCAGAGAGCTGGGACCAAAGTAACAAAGCCTACCATCAGTAACCCACTACGCCACCAGGGACTCAAATACTGCAGTGCCAGACGTGTCCCCCTGCTTAAGCCAGTACATGTCCAGGCCTGTGTAAAGTTTGCTAGAGTGCATTTGGATGATCCAGAAGAGGATCGGGAGAACGTAATATGGTCAGATGAAACCAAAATATAACTTTTTGGTAAAAACTCAACTCGTCGTGTTTGGAGGACAAAGAATGCTGAGTTGCATCCAAAGAACACCATACCTACTGTGAAGCATGGGGGTGGAAACATCATGCTTTGGGGCTGTTTTTCTGCAAAGGGGCCAGGACGACTGATCCGTGTAAAGGAAAGAATGAATGGGGCCATGTATCATGAGATTTTGAGTGAAAAACCTCCTTCCATCAGCAAGGGCATTGAAGATGAAACGTGGCTGGGTCTTTCAGCATGACAATGATCCCAAACACACCGCCCGGGCAACGAAGGAGTGGCTTCGGTAAGAAGCATTTCAAGGTCCTGGAGTGGCCTAGCCAGTCTCCAGATCTCAACCCCATAGAAAATCTTTGGAGGGAGTTGAAAGTCTGTTGCCCAGCGACAGCCCCAAAACATCACTGCTCTAGAGGAGATCTGCATGCAGGAATGGGCCAAAATAACAGCAACAGTGTGTGAAAACCTTGTGAAGACTTACAGAAAACGTTTGACCTGTGTCATTGCCAACAAAGGGTATATAACAAAGTATTGAGAAACTTTTGTTATTGACCAAATACTTATTTTCCACCATAATTTGCAAATAAATTCATTAAAAATCCTACAATGTGATTTTCTGGAGAAAAAAAATCTCATTTTGTCTGTCATAGTTGACGTGAACCTATGATTAACATTACAGGCCTCTCTCATCTTTTTAAGTGGGAGAACTTGCACAATTGGTGGCTGACTAAATACTTTTTTTCCCCACTGTATATATATATATATATATACACACTACCGTTCAAAAGTTTGGGGTCACTTAGAAATGTCCTTGTTTTCGAAAGAAAAGCTATTTTTTTGTCCATTAAAATGACATAAAATTGATCAGAAATACAGTGTAGACATTGTTAATGTTGTAAATGGCTATTGTAGCTGGAAACGGCTGATTTTTTATGGAATATCTACATAGGCGTACAGAGGCCCATTATCAGCTATCTTAGTTCAAACAGTCATGTTTATTGTCGCAGTGCATTTCCAGTAGAAAACACAGCAACGGTATGTTCCAGTCAGGTGACGTCACTGTGAGGTGTGGGAAGTGAGCCAACCGTAGGACTCCAACCTTCTCAGGATAGATAACCAGTCCTCCCAACCTCAGGCAGCGAATGCTTTGGCCACATAAGATGATGACGTGCTTCACATACAGAGTACTCAATCAGAATACATACCTGAACATTTTTCATTTGGTGTAAACGGTTACATTTATAATGTGAAAGTGCATCCTTCTCCCATAAATGTGGAGTGAATATGTGTGTGTAATCTGGGGTGTGTATGTGATGGATTACAATAGGATGTAGTTAGTACAGGTCAGGGACCCACTACCTTATTACCGATATATGTAACAACTACAGTATCTTTAGATTACATTCACCTTATAGCAGCACTGACATCAACCTGTGTGTATATGTGTGTGTGTGTGTGTTAGAGAGCAAAAAATAAACTTGAGCTGAAAACTAATCTGTTTTTAAATGTAAAAACATCAACACAGGTAAGATCCATCCCCTCCCACTCCACCCTCTTGAAACAGGAAGTTCCACCTTTCAGCACAGGAAGTGCCTGCATACAGTACTCATCGCCACGCCAACAGAACTCCCAAGCATGACAATGCATCATACAACATGTAACCATAGAGATAATAAAACAGTATTATATTTAGGATATTAAGTCAAGATGATGAAAACCAAAAGTGCAAAATGTAAATCCTGGAGGCACCTGGAGGGCACCAGTGTGTACAGCCTCTAGTTACCTTATTCAATCGTTCATTACTTGAATCAGATGTGTTAATGCTGGGCCGGAACTAAACCCTGCCCACCCAGTAGCTCTCCAGGACCAGGGTTAGTTCATTGACTCAGTGTTCCATTGCACCTTACAACGTGTGGCCCATTCTGAACTTTAACCGCCCCAAACGGCCGTGTAGAGGGGGTAAGAAGGATTAGGGGAGGGGGGGTAAAATACATCCCACTTTAGGCAGGTCTGCAGATATGGTCCTGGGGGGACTTATACGTGTACATAGAATGGGTAGAACAGACCTTGTTCTAAACTCCACGTGTTCCCATCCATTATGGAGGCACAATACACTTTGCCATTGCTGCATGTGTGGAACACTGAGAGAGGCACCGCATTCAGCGAGATGATGTGATAAGCATCAATTCATCAAACATTCAATATTAAATATGGTATGCCCAATATACATATTGCGGACCATTGCTTTGATTTATAATCTAAATATTTTCTATGGTCTTATATGTGTTGGGAGAGGGGAGGGTCTCTCCTCCATGGTTTGGAAAGTAGCTTTATCAGGCAGATGGCATCGTGGGTAACCTCCCCTCACACCCTGCCACTCCGCCTGGGAGACCCCGTAGAGCTCGGGAGGAGCACGGGGGAGGAAAGGGCGCTTCTCCAGGTAATCAGCCTATGGGAAGCCAAGGGACAGGCACCCAGCCAATGAGAAACCAGGAGACACACCCCCTCTCACTCGCTCGCCCTCTTCAGCACCGAGGGAGTGGTGTCCATGAAGGGCCTGAGAGAGAGAGAGAGAGAGACATAGAGAGACACAGAGAGAGAGAGAGAGAGAGAGAGAGAGAGAGAGAGAGAGAGAGAGAGAGAGAGAGAAAGAGACATAGAGAGAGACACACACAGAGAGAGAGAGAGAGAGAGAGAGAGAGAGAGAGAGAGAGAGAGAGAGAGAGAGAGAGAGAGAGAGAGAGAGAGGGGGGTTGTAAATTAGAAGTAGAGAGAGAGAGAGAGAGGGGGGGGGGGGTTTGTAAATTAGAAGTAAATGGCACAAAGGAACCAGACATAAATGTAATGATGATGATGTCTGTGTGTACCTGGCAGGGTGTAGTGGCCAGGTAGACTGTACAGGGGTTGGCTGGGCAGAGGTGGGACTCATCAGCATGGCACTGTAGATGTTGGAGGCTACCACAAGGATACAGAGCAGGATAGGACCGATGATCGCCCCCTCCAGACCCAGATAGTATGCTCCGCCTGCCACCGCTAGACCTGTCAGATACGGGTGACCACCACTGTGGGGGGGGACAGATATCAACACACACTTACTTTAATATCATAACAGATTACATTTCTCTTTCTCTTACGCACTGATCTCATAAACAGTGAACACGCACAAACACGTACACATAAACACTCTCTCACACACACACACTCACGTACCCTGATATATCGGAGTAGATGGCTGTGTCTACGAAGTAGGTGGGCAGTAGATGGAAGACCAGCAGTAGCAGGGCTTTGACCCCCTCTCCCTGGGCCAGCCACAGGTCACACACAGCGGGCAGAGCTGCCCAGTAGGTCCCCAGGAACGGCACCGCACCCAGGATAGCAGCCAGGGCTAAAGGGGGCGAGGGAAGAGGACACTTTGAACATGTTTGACAATAGTAAGTCAGAAGAGTGGAACAGAACAGTCCTGTTATTCAATTTATTCATCTAATAGTTCTGACACAAGGAGGGTATTTCCTAATCTCCAGGCTAGTCAGGCAAACAACAGCAAGTTAAGATGTTCTATTTGATCAGTCAGTTTTTAACACACTCACCAGAGGGGATGAAGACTATGTGGATGCCGAAGATGGTGTGTGTCAGCCAGGTGTAGAGACCATAGAACCCTGCCATCTTCAGAGAGGCATCAAACACCCCCCTAAAACACACACAATTTAAAAAATATATGTTTTAACATTTCAAATGTCAAACGTGTGCTGTGTGTGTACCTGATGGCCTCCTCTACAGACTGTCCTATGATGTTAGAGGATGGTCCGGGCTGGGACAGAGGAGTGAGGCTGATCACCCATTTGACAGGCTCATAGTACTCTCCACTGGAACTCAGCAGGTAGAACAACGTGGTCAGGAATATCACCTACACACACACACACACACACACACACCAGTGTCAATATTAAGGTATGAAGGGGGAGGCACACAGAGAGAGCTGTGTGTGTGTGTGTGTGTGTGTGTTACCAGGCTGAGGGCGAAGTTGAGTAGAGCTGTGCCGCTGTGGAAGAGGACAGTGAGGAGTGTGGTTGTCGTGGAGATCAGCAGCCCAACGTTCCGACTCATCACCACCCACAGAGACTCCACTATCTACAACAGAGGATACACCCGTTATATATACACACACACTACACACACACACACACACACACGTGTACTCACAGAGAGCAGTGTTTCTATATTGTCGTGTGCGAAGGAGGCGATGTCCTGCCAGTCTAAGATCTCTCCCAGCCAGCTGTTCTGTCTCTGGACAAGCTTCTGACCACCACTACGGTTACGCCCTCCCGTATGGGTTACATTCTGAGACAGAAACGCCGTACAGACATACACGTTAGCACACACATACACACACACACACACACACAGACACACACACACAGACAGACAGTGTTGAAAGAGTGAGACATGTATGAGTATATGGTGTAGTTCTGGTATGTCTGTGTTAGTAAGGGGTAATGAGTGTGTCAGTCTATATATTCTCAAGCCAAACATAAAGATGTGACCATGTGAACCCCCCTATACTGTGGTCTGATGAACCAGGCCACCCCCTCCCCCTGCATTACCTTGACAAACCAGGAGTGGTACAGTCTGTCCCACAGTTCCAGAACCTGCTTCTCTATGACAGCCGTGTGGTTCCCCTTTTCACCAAGCATCTTATGGAGCTACACACCACACACACAACCAGTGATTTTACCAGTGTTAATCAAGTCTCCACCCCCCTCCCTCTCTTTCCATCTCTCTCCTGTTCTCTCTCTTACCTTGAATGTTATCCATTCTCGACCGTGCTGGTAGACGTTAGTGGCAGCTGAGTTCATAGCTTTCTGGATGACCTGGGCCTCAGGGAGCCAACTGGAGGAGAGGGGTAGAGAGAGAGAGAGGGGTAGAGAGAGAGAGAGGGGTAGAGAGAGAGAGAGGGGTAGAGAGAGAGAGAGAGGGGTAGAGAGAGAGAGAGAGAGAGAGAGAGAGAGAGAGAGAGAGTGTCAGGGACTGATGCACCAATAAAGCACCCTGTTCAGCTCTTGAGTGATGTCTATGAGGTGCCAGGGGGTTATCACCACAGGGTGGTGTGATGTCTATGAGGTGCCAGGGGGTTATCACCACAGGGTGGTGTGATGTGTACGAGGTGCCAGGGGGTTATCACCGCAGGGTGGTGTGATGTGTACGAGGTGCCAGGGGTTATCACCGTAGGGTGGTGTGATGTCTATGAGGTGCCAGGGGGTTATCACCGCAGGGTGGTGTGATGTGTACGAGGTGCCAGGGGGTTATCACCGCAGGGTGGTGTGATGTCTATGAGGTGCCAGGGGGTTATCACCGCAGGGTGGTGTGATGTGTACGAGGTGCCAGGGGGTTATCACCGCAGGGTGGTGTGATGTGTACGAGGTGCCAGGGGGTTATCACCGTAGGGTGGTGTGATGTCTATGAGGTGCCAGGGCGTTATCACCGCAGGGTGGTGTGATGTGTACGAGGTGCCAGGGGGTTATCACCGTAGGGTGGTGTGATGTGTACGAGGTGCCAGGGGGTTATCACCGCAGGGTGGTGTGATGTGTACGAGGTGCCAGGGGTTATCACCGTAGGGTGGTGTGATGTCTATGAGGTGCCAGGGGGTTATCACCGCAGGGTGGTGTGATGTGTACGAGGTGCCAGGGGGTTATCACCGCAGGGTGGTGTGATGTCTATGAGGTGCCAGGGGGTTATCACCGCAGGGTGGTGTGATGTGTACGAGGTGCCAGGGGGTTATCACCGCAGGGTGGTGTGATGTGTACGAGGTGCCAGGGGGTTATCACCGTAGGGTGGTGTGATGTCTATGAGGTGCCAGGGCGTTATCACCGCAGGGTGGTGTGATGTGTACGAGGTGCCAGGGGGTTATCACCGTAGGGTGGTGTGATGTGTACGAGGGGCCAGGGGGTTATCACCGCAGGGTGGTGTGATGTCTATGAGGTGCCAGGGGGTTATCACCGCAGGGTGGTGTGATGTGTACGAGGGGCCAGGGGGTTATCACCGCAGGGTGGTGTGATGTGTACGAGGTGCCAGGGGGTTATCACCGCAGGGTGGTGTGATGTGTACGAGGTGCCAGGGGGTTATCACCGCAGGGTGGTGTTATGTCTATGAGGTGCCAGGGGGTTATCACCGCAGGGTGGTGTGATGTGTACGAGGTGCCAGGGGGTTATCACCGCAGGGTGGTGTGATGTGTACGAGGTGCCAGGGGGTTATCACCGCAGGGTGGTGTGATGTGTACGAGGGGCCAGGGGGTTATCACCGCAGGGTGGTGTGATGTCTATGAGGTGCCAGGGGGTTATCACCGCAGGGTGGTGTGATGTGTACGAGGGGCCAGGGGGTTATCACTGCAGGGTGGTGTGATGTGTACGAGGGGCCAGGGGGTTATCACCGCAGGGGGGTGTGATGTGTACGAGGGGCCAGGGGGTTATCACCGCAGGGTGGTGTGATGTCTATGAGGTGCCAGGGGGTTATCACCACAGGGTGGTGTGATGTGTACGAGGGGCCAGGGGGTTATCACCGCAGGGTGGTGTGATGTCTATGAGGTGCCAGGGGGTTATCACCACAGGGTGGTGTGATGTGTACGAGGGGCCAGGGGGTTATCACCGCAGGGTGGTGTGATGTCTATGAGGGGCCAGGGGGTTATCACCACAGGTTGGTGTGATGCGTCTAGTACACAAGGCCCTCGCTGCTCACCTAGTTAACCCCCAGGACCAGTCCACAGCTCACCTAGTTAACCCCCAGGACCAGTCCACAGCTCACCTAGTTAACCCCCAGGACCAGTCCACAGCTCACCTAGTTAACCCCCAGGACCAGTCCACAGCTCACCTAGTTAACCCCCAGGACCAGTCCACAGCTCACCTAGTTAACCCCCAGGACCAGTCCACAGCTCACCTAGTTAACCCCCAGGCCCAGTCCACAGCTCACCTAGTTAACCCCCAGGACCAGTCCACAGCTCACCTAGTTAACCCCCAGGACCAGTCCACAGCTCACCTAGTTAACCCCCAGGACCAGTCCACAGCTCACCTAGTTAACCCCCAGGACCAGTCCACTGCTCACCTAGTTAACACCAAGGCCCAGTCCTATGCTCCGTCAGAGCTGAGCACCTAAGAGCCGTCTGTACCATGAAGAGATGAATGTTGGGTAAATAAAGCAGTTCCGGCTGGAGGAAAATCTATTCAACCTCCGGCGCCTCCAAGCCACCACCAAGACCTCAACTCAACACATCTTTGCACCGCAATATGCAGACGACTATTCTCCTCACCCACTCACCAGAATCCATGCAGCGTTCACTGAACCTGGTCTCCTCCATCTACAACTCCATCAGTCTCAGCAACACACACATCATTGGTCAACAATTCACCCTCTATCAAGAAGAGCCCACCTTCCACATCATTGGTCAACAACTCACCCTCTATCAAGAAGAGCCCACCTTCCATGTCAATGGTCAACAACTCACCCTCTATCAAGAAGAGCCCAACTTCCACATCAATGGTCAACAACTCACCCTCTATCAAGAAGAGCTCACCTTCCACATCAATGGTCAACAACTCACCCTCTATCAAGAAGAGCCCAACTTCCACATCAATGGTCAACAACACAACCTCTATCAAGAAGAGCTCACCTTCCACATCACTGGTCAACAACTCACCCCACCACAAGAAGAGCCCACCTTCCACATTAATGATCAACAACTCACCCCCCAGCAAGAACAGCCCACCTTTCCCAGTGTTTTCCACAAGTACATAGTAGCCTGCCAAATAGAAAAAGTAGCCAGCCAGAAAAAGTAGCCAGACAGTACCCTTATTTTTATATTTCTTTTCCGGCGGCTCGCCATTAAAGATAGTGAAGGAGGGAAATTACGACTTTTCAGCCTGAATGGAGGATGTTTTATGTGCGAGACAGTACACGGGGGAAACCAGTGCATGTATTACCGGGAATGCAAATCAATCCTAGACGATAGTGCAGATCTAGCGCCAACTATCTTCTTCTTCTTCTTCTGTGGGTTTTATGGCGGACTACAACCCAAAAAGGTGTATTGCCGCCACCAACTGGATGGGTTGAAAAATCAAAACAAGGTAAAAAGAAAATCCATATGTGATAGGGAAACTAACTTAATCCACCCAAATAAAATAGTACATTGACAAAAATAAAACAAAACTCCCACTTCTTCCTTCCTTCAAATCTCCATATCTCCCTTCTCAGGTTCTATGACCTCAGAGGGTGGTACGGCTTGTGACAATATTCCATACAACTCCTCCGCCGAGAAATCTTTCAGTCCCAGGAACCACTCCGCCGCATCCACAATGATATCTATCTTCTCTCCACCTTGGCAGTGCCATTAATCACCATAGCTATAAAGGCCACAAAGTCCATCTTCTTAACCTTTCAAATGTCAGGGTCCTACTGGTGAAAGACATCCCCTGCAGCCTTCAGTGAAGACCTATCCACCACCATGGACTCTTCAGGAGCACCATTCAAACCCTCAACCCTTTTAACAGTCTTGGTTTTGGGTTAAATGCTCTAACTCTGTAGCTTATATACCCCAACTGCACTTGAGTAGGGAGAGACTCCATATCAAAAAACAAAAGAACAGCTAGACTCTACACATTTTCACCATTCACCACACGATTCATCCGACGTGCATCAATCACTCCAGGAATATGTTTTATCTCTTCAAAATCGACTTCCCACGAGACGCCAGATATAACCCCCTTGAGGGGTGCCGTGTTCTGAAGAGACACACACGACACTTCAAACTTATCAAATCGGGTGAGACGCAACGCACGTTCCTTCTGATCTGCAGAAGCACAAAAAATCTAAACAAGCCCTCCTCTCGTGATCCTCACAGCCTTCACTTTACCCAGCACTCTCTCCACCAGTTTGGATATCTCAAATGGTTTCTTCAAGATTGGTAATCTGCTACTCCTACTAGATACGAAGGGACATTCTCATCACTGTACCCTACTTTGCTCCGTTTTCCATTCTTTTGGACAATACTGCAATTCTCCTTGATTCTACCGCCATTGGATTCAGAATTCACTTCATCGTCCGCTTCCGCCATCGTTTTATGCTTCCAGCGCCCACTATCTGCTGCCTAGGCTAAGTAAATATCCTACTATGCGGCACCACTCCGCGTGGCTAGCTATGTGAAACATGCGAAAGAAAATACATGAATGTGTCAGAAAATAATAATTAGGCTAAGTCATGGATTTCGACTCATCGTTACCACTTACATTACATGGGACGTGCAAATTCACGAGCATCATGCTCTCTCCCTCCTCCGTGTAAAGAAATTCGACTGCAACCAGAGATCTGTATATAATGACGAGATGCTCATGTCTCCGCCCCAACAATGGGAGTCGTTGTCCCAAAGGTGGGAATGCAGGCGACAAGCTTAGGTCCAAAATAAGACCATAGAAACGCATTGGGTTTATTTCGGACAAATTTTGGCGAGCGTGAAACCTCTCGCTTCGCCTCTTCCTCTCTGCTGCATTTCCCTGTCATTGCTCGCTTTGTGACTGACAGGCGCCTATTCTATAAATAGATCGCTAGAAGATGCATATCGTTCATTCTAGCGGGAGAGGGCTCGACGGATGAGTGAATTGAAACGTTTAAATGGAAAGTGGCCTAGTTAATATGAAGTGGAAAATGTAGCTGGCTGAAAATGAGTCTGTAACCGGCTGATTAGCCGACAGCCGGCACTAATGGAAAACACTGCCTTCCACATCAATGGTCAACAACTCACCCCCCAGCAAGAAGAGCTCACCTTCCACATCAATGGTCAACAACTCACCCCCACTTCACATACCTTCACATACTGTACCTCGGCAATGTCTAACTTGGAGAACCTGGCTACCAACCGACATACCTGGAGTTCCACCTGCCACCTGGGTGTCAACACACCTCCAGGACATAATCACAGAGGACAATCCAACGGCCTGCACACAAACCCCAGCAGCAGGGGCAACCCTCTCCTCATGTGGCATACCATGCAGGTCTGGCTTTGGCCTGCACAGCCACATGCACTGGCACAACCACAACCCCACACAGCAACCACACCTCTGTGATAATTGGGAGTAAAGTCATCAATATCAATGGACAGCCAAGTGTGCAAGAAGCCAGAGAAGTGTGTGTGTTTGTGTGTGTGTGTCTGTCTTACTTGGCCCATTCTGGATGGTTGGACACAGTCTCGTTGATAAGGTTACTGGTGACCTCTATGATATGAACACTCTCATGATGAACCTACAGAGAAAGGGAGAGAGAGCGAGAGAGAGAGAGAGGTTATGCTGAAAATAGCCTATATCTCAATTAGCTATGTACAGTGGTAGAGGAGGAAATGAAACTACGGTAAGCTCTGAGGGACACACAGTACCGTACCATAGCAGTGAGCAGGAGACCCATGAGCAGAGTTCCTGTCACCAACAGGAAGATGATGAAGATACTGATGAGTTTATCCAGGGAGCGCTCCAACCATATGACCATCTACAGAGAGAGAGAGAGAGAGAGAGAGAGAGAGAGAGAGAGAGAGAGAGAGAGAGAGAGAGAGAGAGAGAGAGAGAGAGAGACAGAGACAGAGACAGAGACAGAGACAGAGACAGAGAGAGGGAGAAGATGAGGGAGGGAGTAGAGAGAGAGAGAGAGAGAAAAGGAGAGAAAATAGATAAAAAAAAGAAGGGGGAAGGTGACAGAGAGAAAGAGAGACATAAGTCAGTATCTGCCATTAGGAGGTGTTGCAGATGTGGCTGGACACATGGAGAAACCTGTGTCCTTCTCCCCTGAGAAACCAGAGACCAAGGCAGACATTCTGTGTCTGAACTAAAGCCTACTGCCGCCATCTTGGATCCTGAGAACAGCCTGTGTACACAGACACACTCTTATCACACACCATGCAGTGAATGCATGTTAAACCCCAGGACTGTGTGTGAGACGTGTGCCCTGTCTGCAGGCTCATCTCTTTACACGTCTTTATTGTAACTTTAAGGGGCATTTCCTCTAAGGGCCACAGAGAGGGACCATCTTTTCCCAGTATTTAGGTTTCTCTATGTCCCTTGCCTTATAACAACCCTATGATGCCTTATGATAGCCTTATGACAGCATTATGACACCTTCCTAAGTGACCTGAGAGTGTGTGAGGTCACTGAGGAAGAGTGTTGAGCGTTACCGTCAGGAGGCTGGAGCCGATGATGAGATATTAGTAAGGCGGTGTCCCAATGGTGTTACACAGCATGGCCACTGACCTGACAGCACATGAAGCAATATGGTGGCAACCTCAGGGTATTGGGACAAATCCATAGTCCACACATAACAGAAGGAGAATCTGAGAGATCTAAAATTCTACAATATAGATTCTACAGAAATATAGACTAGAGCAAGGCTCAGCTCAAGACCAGTCAGAATCAGAAATCATCAAGGACGGTTTGATGTAGCTGCTGTTTTAAAGCTAGACTCAGCGATATGACGTAGATGCACAAAGTAACCAGCATAGTGGGTCGATTTCCACAACAACTAAGAGCGTTGAAGCGCGAGGCTCAACTTCTCCCCTGCTTTGGTCCTGTGGCTACCACGCTCTAACAGCGTGAAGCGAACCCGCGCACATACTGTGTGTGACTGTGTGAAAGCGAAGTCTTGCATCTCGCTCATCTCAATATCAGACGTGCTGCTCGAGGCTGAGTCTACCTTTAAATATGCTAATCTAAAGCCTTCACTACAGGATAGTCAGTAATATGGATGTCCCCCCCCCCTGCCCAATCTGGATCAGACTCCAACTCAACCCAACCCAGTACCAGCTCAGTCCTACCCCTCCAGAACCCATGTAGCCCCCAGCACCCCACCCAGATCTTTCTTTAGGCGGTCTGCTAACGCCCCTCCATGGTACAGATCTTAATTTCCAGAGCTAGGGAATAGCAGGGGGGGTCTACCCTGTCTTGGCAATGGTAGTCACAGCACTGCCCCCCCAACCCAACCCCCCGGCACCCCCCTCAGCTTGGTCTAAAGCAGTCTGCTCTCTCCATGCAGCTCACACACACGCAGAAGCCAACCAGCCAATCAGGTCACAGAGGAGAAGCTAAGGAAGGTTGAGGAGCCAATGAATGAGCTCGCCCCACCGTAGCTTCACCACTACAGAAGCAGGAAGCAGGGAGGAAGTGAGGTCAGCGAGGGGCGGAGACAAGATGGAGGGATGACAGTGGATGGGTACAGCGTCACTCCAAGCTACTATAGGGTGCTCACACTGCTTCACACACTCTCCTTCTTCCTTTATCACACTCTCTTTTGTTGTCTGACTCTTTCACACTCGTACACAGACTCTTCCTCTTCCTCTCTCTTTCATTCTCATTTTCACATTATGCTCTCTCTCTCTCTCTCTCTCTCTCTCAGCAGAGCTCTCCTCCAGAACATTACCTGCTTGTTAAGCCAATGCCAGAGCTTCAGGAGGAGACAAAGAGATATTGGTCATCACATGGTTCCCAAGCACAAACAACACAGATTGTGATTGGACACAGGCAGTAAGGGCAGGCTTTAGAAAACAGGAAGTGTTGCAGGGAATTTCTGATTGGATGCAGGGAGTGAATGCCGTACTGATTGGATACCAAATGTGTCAACATGTGCTTGAGCAGAATACAAACAACAAAATGGTGCAGAGAGAGAGAGAGAGAGACAGAGAGAGAGAAAGAGAGAGAGAGAGAGAGAGAGGGGGGGGAGAGAGAGAGAGAGAGAGAGAGAGAGAGAGGGGAGAGAGAGAGAGAGAGAGAGAGAGAGAGCAGAGAGAGAGAGAGAGAGAGAGAGAGCGACAGAGAGAGAGAGAGAGGAGAGGTGGTACAATATTTTTTCTTCTTTCCTCATTGAGGCGTAGAGGTGAAGACGAGGGGGGTGGGACGAGGGGGGTGAGACGGGGGGGGGTGAGACGAGGGGGGTGAGACAAGAGGTAAAATAATTCAGTGACCTCATTCAGTAGTAATATTAACCTGTAAGGAGATCATTCAGTAGTAATATTAACCTGTAGCGAGATCATTCAGTAGTAATATTAACCTGTAAGGAGATCATTCAGTAGTAATATTAACCTGTAGGGAGATCATTCATATATCACAGAGAAGACCAGCTCCTGCCTCTTCACCCAGCTTCAACCCTTACCTTAACTGTCCAGAAGCATTACCCCAGGGTAGACAGGACACTACACTGCTGCTAGCTAATCAAAATCACAGAATCACTGTAGATAAGAATTGTGTTGTATCTTGTCTACAGTGTTGTATGTATCAGTACCTTCTAGTGGTGACCAGAGATAGATCAGGAAGTGGTTTATAAAATAACAAGGTGGCTGTGCATCTCAGGGAGGTTGGCAGGGTGGTTGTGTGTCTCAGGGAGGTTGGCAGGGTGGCTGTGTGTATCAGGGAGGTTGGCAGGGTGGATGTGTGTATCAGGGAGGTTGGCAGGGTGGATGTGTGTATCAGGGAGGTTGGCAGGGTGGATGTGTGTATCAGGGAGGTTGGCAGGGTGGTTGTGTGTCTTAGGGGGGTTGGCAGGGTGGTTGTGTGTATCAGGAAGGTTGGCAGGGTGGTTGTGTGTATCAGGAAGGTTGGCAGGGTGGCTGTGTGTCTTAGGGGGGTTGGCAGGGTGGTTGTGTGTATCAGGGAGGTTGGCAGGGTGGCTGTGTGTCTTAGGGGGGTTGTGTGTATCAGGGAGGTTGGCAGGGTGGCTGTGTGTCTTAGGGGGGTTGGCCGGGGGTGTGGGCCATTACCTTGGTGTCAACGCGTAGCAGGAACTGAACGAGTCCTTTGATTGGTCCAGGCATGATGGCGTCCTGTCGCTCACGGCCAAACTTCTCCAGTCCTACCCACCATGACGACAGAGTCTTCTCAGCGAATCGCTTCAGACCAAAACGTACCACCAGCTTCTTCAACACCCACACTACAACACACACACACACACTGTTATACATTGGTGTGTGTGCACGCCTGGGTCGGTGTGCGTGCCTGGGTCAGTGTGTGTGCCTGTCTGTGTAAGTATCTGTGTGTGTGTTTCAGATATTACCAGCCACTGGGATAGGCAGTAGTTGTAGCATCCAGAGATTGAGCCAGACTTGGACCAGTACAAAAGCCCAGACCAGCAGGACAAAGTAGATATCACTGGCTCTTTGGGACCCCTTCTTCTTTTGGAAGAGACCCCCCAGCTCAGCACGGGCCCGACGGGGGAACGGCAGGACAGAGGGGGGACAGGATGGGCCAGGGCCCACAGAGTCCACCCCATCTACAGAGAGAGAGTAGGGGGGAGATGAGGAGAGGAGGGGGGAGATGTGGAGAGGAGGGGGGAGATGAGGAGAGGAGGGGGGAGATGAGAAGAGGAGGGGGGAGATGTGGAGAGTAGGGGGAGAGGAGGGGAGAGATGGGGGGTGGGGGGGGGCAAGTATATTTGGAATGAAAGAGTTATAGAAAGGGTGAGGAAGTGGTCATTAAATCAGTCCAAACCTTTAACATCTATTGAATTAATATAGAATTAAGACTTAGAGAGCTTTTTGTGGCTGACAGTGATAACCACTGATGGTTAGTTACTGCGGTATAACGCCTATGTGTGGTGTGTGTGTGTGTGTGTGTTATCTGACCTGTGGAGCCACTGCTGGTGCTGGTCTCTCTCTCGGGGCCCAGGCGGAAGTTACTGCAGGAGATGGCCATGTAGATGGTGTTAGCAGCGAATGACAACACTTGTCCTGACAGCTCACCTGAGTTGCCAGGGACAGGTGGTTTCTCTTGGGAGCCCACAATGAGGAGCGTGACCACGATTACAAACACAGGAACTCTCCACGAGCCAGTCAGAGACACTAGAGAGGGAGGCATGGGGGAGAGGGGGGAGAGGGGGAGGTATATGGTGAGAGGGGAGTTTGGCAGCGTGATGATTAATGAACAGTAGACTCCATCAGAATGTGCTACTACTCTGCCTCTAAATACCTCCGTCCTAGCAGTGGTCTCAGCTCTCAGTACCTTTTAACATTTCAGCCTGAAGGTTACCACCGCCTCCCTCCCTCCCTCCCTCCCTCCCAGCACACTACCAGCAGTCTATTAATACTAAAGACTATATATCCTGAGACCACGGCCACACACTTGACCTTTATACACTTCCTTATCTTATGATGGAACATAAATACCTACAAAGTTACCCCCCTCCATCTCCCTCTCCTACTCCCTCTCCCACTCCCCTGTTTGTATCCAGGTAGAAGAATAGAACGTGTTGTCCAGACAGGAACATAGCTCCTCCTCTCTCTCCCTCTCTCTCTCCCCCTCTCCTCACCCAGGTAGAAGAGTAGTATTGTCCAGACAGGTACAGACATAGTTCTCAGGTATCCCTCTGTAACAGGGCTCCATTTGCAGGCTACAGCCAGCACATACCCCAACACCACTGTCATCACCTAGAGAGAGGAAGACAGGAAGGGAGAAGAGGAGGGGGGAGTAGAGAGAGAGAGAGAGGGACAGAGAGAGGGAGTAGAGGATGGAGGGAGAGAGAGAGAGAGAGAGAGAGAGAGAGAGAGAGAGAGAGAGAGAGAGAGAGAGAGAGAGAGAGAGAGAGAGAGAGAGAGAGAGAGAGAGGGAGAAGTTGAGGGAGGGAGTAGAGAGAGAGAGAGACAGAGAGAGGGAGAAGATGAGGGAGGGAGTAGAGAGAGAGAGACAGAGAGAGGGAGAAGATGAGGGAGGGAGTAGAGAGAGAGAGAGACAGAGAGAGGGAGAAGAGGGAGGGAGTAGAGAGAGAGAGAGAGAGAGAGAGAGAGAGAGAGAGAGAGAGAGAGAGAGAGAGAGAGAGAGAGAGAGAGAGACAGAGAGAGGGAGAAGATGTGGGAGGGAGTAGAGAGAGAGAGAGAGAGAGAGAGAGAGAGAGAGAGAGAGAGAGAGAGAGAGAGAGAGAGACAGAGACAGAGACAGAGACAGAGAGAGGGAGAAGATGAGGGAGGGAGTAGAGAGAGAGAGAGAGAGAGACAGAGAGAGGGAGACGGTGAGGGAGGGAGTAGAGAGAGAGACAGAGAGAGGGAGAAGATGAGGGAGGGAGTAGAGAGAGAGAGAGACAGAGAGAGGGAGAAGATGAGGGAGGGAGTAGAGAGAGAGAGACAGAGAGACAGAGAGAGGGAGAAGATGAGGGAGGGAGTAGAAAGAGGGGGAGAAAAAGCAGAATGTACTTTTATAAGAGTTCTTTATCTCTTTTATAAAGAGTTTAAGGAAATTCTTCAGTTATAGACAGTAGCCTCCTATCCACACACAAGCACAAGCACAAGCACACACACACACACACACACACACACACACACACACACACACACACACACACACACACACACACACACACACACACACTCTAAGCCAAGGCATGTGAAAGGCCTCATGAAATTCTTAATTGAGTTAGCTGAGTACTTGATTCATGTAAGGGCTGCATTACAGTGTTATCCCCTGCCCATCCTGTTGTAGGCTACAGTATTGGAAAAGCCTTTCTTATTGTTGTGGTGGCCTTCCCCTTTAGTGTCAGTAGTGTCCCTGTCACTCACCCACACAGAGTGGAAGCAGTCCAGCGCGCCCCCGATGACATCGCACACGTGCCCGATGATCACCTGCATGCCAATCACGCTCCAGAACAGGTAAAAGAAGTAGATGAGTGGCGCGCCCGCCCCGATCACCAGCAGCACCGTGAGCCTCTCCAGTACCAGCCCCCCCAGGAAATCCACCCCGTGGTTGAAACACCACACCGGGACCAGCAGCGTCCCCAGGAGTATCGGCGTCCCGGTGTCCTGCAGGCCGTTGAGCCAGGAGCGGCCCAGCCGGGCTAGGGAGTGTTTGAACGGGTGGAGGAAGGTCCCACAGAGAACTGCCCAGAGCAGTGGTCGCAGAAAGGCTTCCAGGATAAAGAAGACTAGCACAGCCGCTCCGCAACAGATAGCCACGAAAATCATCGCCCCTGTGTTGTAGAAGGCCTGTTTGATGTTCTTGTCGAATTTGAGGGAGGAAGGCTGGCTGAGTAGCTGGCTCATCATGCCCACCGCTGGCTGGACGCTCTCTGAGAACGAGACGTAGTGAGGCCGGGCGGAACGAGGGGTCTCCGCGGGAGAGGAAGGAGCCGGCTCTGCCTCCGGCCCCGAGTCCTCCTCGTCAGCCATCTTCAATGAATCCGCCTCGGTCTGCGTTCCCCCTGCGGATCCCACCCAATACCACCACAGACAGAAGAAGGAGAGTTAGTTTCCAGTATCTTTGAAACCACCATCACACATCAGGAAAAACACAACACTAGACGTACTGGTGACGTGTTTGTCGCAAGGCATGATGGGTATAGGGGAAAAAAAGTATGAAAAATGTATGCACTCACTAACTGTAAGTCGCTCTCGATAAGAGCGTCTGCTAAATGACAAAAATGTAAAATGTAATTTTCTCTCCTCTTCTCTCCTCTCCTCTCAGTATTGTAGCTAGCTGGTGCCAGACAGAGCTGTGCTCACTGCTCAGTTTGCTGCTAGTAGCCTACTCTTTGGAATGCCCAGTTAAACTACACACAGAAACTTGAATAAACAGACCTTTGTCAAAGGGAGGATCACCACGAATTGAGGATGTCCGTGCTGTCACGTGTAACCACATATTTGCAATATTATACATAGCCTATCATTACAATCTCGGCCTAGGCTACAACAGTTATCGGTATAAAACTTCATTTTAAGGGCCCTTATTACAGTGTAATTACATGCACTGTAATGTGGTATCTAAGGAATTTACGACTTTGCTAATGGTTGCAAATGGTCTTAGAGGATGTTGACTAAGCTTAAGGGAGCATCTGGAGAGTAGTTCTATAGGGGCACCCTAAAGCCGGGGAAGTCTGTTAGGTGGAGTCCTGGGATTGGTCTGTAGGGGAAAACACCCATATCAGGTACATGGGATATATACTTTGGGTTAAAACTATTGGGGATTTATTATTCTCCTAAATTGATGGGATGACTAACTTAGAAAGAATGCATTCTTGACTGGGCTAATGTAGGCTGTGACACCTGGCAAGCTGTGATTAATGTGAATAGCTGTTTTAGGGGGTAAAGTGAGATAAGGATTTGTGTCTCCAAATGCTAGACTATACTGGTTCTTTGTGATCTGTGAACCTTCCTTGGACATAGGAATGGTGTCTAAGGGAGCTGGGTCTTCTCACTATGACAGGTTGTTATGATATGGACATATGCCTGGTAACAGAGATGCATCAACGGATTGACTGAGTAAGTCTAAACCACGCTCAAGTCTCTACTCTAATTGGCCAGTAGAGAAGTGGGAAATTCTCTCTGTCAGAGTATTTGAGAAAGAACCCAGAACAATGGGTTAGTTCTCTGGGGTGCCCTGCGAGGTATCTCAGAGAGCCCGTATATACGAAACATCATATTTACCATTGAAGGTTTTTGCATTAATTAAAATAACTAGTATATCTTAGAAGTCGTGTTGACCTCTTTTGTTCCTAATGCCAGATTTGAATTGACGCGACTTTGACAAAACTAAGGATGGGGAGAATAACATATTACAGATTGGGTCCGGTTATTCTCCAGATATCGGCAGATATCTGTAAATTGGCGCTGAGATCTTCAAATGTAATAAATAATTATAATCGAGGACAGTGTCAGCGGATTCCCTTGTTCTCACAGCATAATTAGCATTGTTTTCTTGACACCACAGTAACACATATTGTAGTTAACTGAAACAACCAATAGTTACACTGTAAAAACAACATGTAACTGGTAGTAATTGAGGTATGGTAATTACAGAGGTGTAACAATGAATGCTTGTTACCATGCTTGTTACAAATGGGCAGGTTTTCACTAAATTCACCAGCTTAGTGTTTTGTTTCTTCTCAGCTGCATACAGTTACAACTGTCACAAAGGTTGTGATCCCTCGTGGATGGGCTTGGTGTCTGAGAAATTATGCTCAATAGGCTCTAATTATTTACCCATGAATGTGCACTGTTGAAAAAAGATCTCCACTCAACGTTATTGCTAGCACTTGCCTCCAAAATAAAGTGTACCATCTGGGTTAACTTTGTGATCCCAGATGAGGAAAAACACACTATTTCAAAGCATAGCACATGTAATGTTTGCCTAAGTACAATGTAATTACTAGTTGATACACAGGATCTTTTCACTCCCTCCTCTCTACATTCTCTTCCTCTGTTTCCACTGCTAAAGCCACTTTCTACCACTCTAAATGTCAAGCCTCTGCCTCTAACCCTAGGAAGCTCTTTGCCACCTTCTCCTCCCTGCTGAATCCTCCTCCTCCTCCCCCTCCCTCCTCCCTCTCTGTGGATGACTTCGTCAACCATTTTGAAAAGAAGGTTGACGACATCCAATCCTCATTTATTAAGTCAAATGACACCGCTGGTCCTGCTCACACTGCCCTACCCTATGCTTTGACTTCTTTCTCCCTTCTCTCTCCAGATGAAATCTTGCGACTTGTGACGGCCGGCCGCCCAACAACCTGCCCGCTTGACCCTATCCCCTCCTCTCTTCTCCAGACCATTTCCGGAGACCTTCTCACTTACCTCACCTCGCTCATCAACTCATCCTTGACCGCTGGCTATGTCCCTTCTTCTGACCACCTTCTGGAGGAATACCTGGAATAGTATAAAGTAATCCTTCTTCCCCCACCCCCCATTAAAAAATAACTGTGGTTGTCCCACTGGCTATCATAAGTTAAATGCACCAATTTGTAAGTCGCTCTGGATAAGAGCGTCTGCTAAATGATGTAAATGTAAATGTAAATGTAAATTTAGCTAGTTAAAATGAAGTGTATCTTGAGGGGTACTTAGTTGTAATTAATGTGTACTTATACAGTACACTACACATCCTTACAACCTGGCCCTCATTTTAAAGCTTCTGGAAGTTTCACTTAATTTCTGTACCTTATTGTGAAATGAAGTGAAACTTCCAGAAGCTTGAGGGCCAGGTTGTCAGGATGTGTAGTGTACTGTATACGTCCACATTAATTACAACTAAGTACCCCTCAAGATACACTTCATTTTAATGAGCTAAATCCTGTGTAACAACTAGTAATTACATTGTACTTAGGCAAACATTACATGTACTTTGCTTTGAAATAGTGTATTTTTCCACATCTGGGATGCCACCCATATTAGATCCCAATCAGTGAGGTTGACTTTCTGATCTGTTTTTACCAGCTCAACCATGTTAACCCAGATGGTACAATTGATTTTGGGGGCAAGTGCTAGCAACAACACTGAGTGGAGATATAGTTTGAACAGTGCACATTCAAGGCTAAGTAATTAGAGCCTATTGAGCATAGGCTATAATCTCTCAGACACCAAGCGCATCCACGAGGGATCACAACCTTTGTGACAGTTGTAACTGTATGCAGCTGAGAAGAAGCGAAGCACTAAGTTGGTGAATTTAGTGGAAACCTGCCTATTGTAACAAGCATGGTAACAAGCATTAATTGTTACACCTTTGTAATTAGCTAGTATGCTAACTATTCTAGCTAACTAACTGGCTGAATAAGTTGACGACGGACTCACTCAAGCTGTCGGGACTAACCCACAACGTTAGACACGGACACGAATGATCTGCTTGGCGTGTTGACACACTGGTGGTTTGTTGTGGCCGAGTATTGGTGCTAAACCGTGTTGTTGGAGCCCGGCATGCTAGTTGGCTGTGGCATCATATGACTAGGTGCCCTGGACGGTTTTCACGGAAGAATACTGTACCAAGTTAGCTAGCTGAATAAACTAAGTTAGTCTATTCCTAGAAAACATTGAACCGCTGTAGTTTACAACAATTATAGTTTCTGAGGTGGAAGTTGGGAGAGTTATATTTGGGTGTTTCAGTGAAACGTAAGTGAGGGAGGCCCCGCTCTCTCGCTTTCCCAGATGTTTAGTTCATTTCATTCCGATCTCCTTTGCATTATTGTAGCCATTTTCTGTAGCCTGTCAACTATGCCTCTGTCTATCCCTGTTCTCTCCTCTCCGCACAGGCTATACAAATGCCTCACACCGCGTGGCTGCTGCCTCTCTAACCTGGTGGTCCCTGCACGCACGACCCACGTGGAGTTCCAGGTCTCCGGCAGCCTCTGGAACTGCCGTTCTGCGGCCAACAAGGCAGAGTTCATCTCAGCCTATGCTACCCTCCAGTCCTCGACTTCTTGGCGCTGACGGAAACATGGATTACCACTGAAAACACTGCTACTCCTACTGCTCTCTCCTCGTCTGACCATGTGTTCTCGCATACCCCGAGAGCATCTGGTCAGCGGGGTGGTGGCACAGGAATCCTCATCTCTCCCAAGTGGACATTCTCTCTTTTTCCCCTGACCCATCTGTCTATCTCCTCATTTGAATTCCATGCTGTCACAGTCACTAGCCCATTCAAGCTTAACATCCTTGTAATTTATCACCCTCCAGGTTCCCTTGGAGAGTTCATCAATGAGCTTGACGCCTTGATAAGTTCCTTTCCTGAGGATGGCTCACCCCTCACAGTTCTGGGTGACTTCAACCTCCCTACGTCTACCTTTGACTAATTTCTCTCTGCCTCCTTCTTTCCACTCCTCTCCTCTTTTGACCTCACCCTCTCACCGTCCCTCCCTACTCACAAGGCAGGCAATATGCTTGACCTCATCTTTACTAGATGCTGTTCTTCTACTAATCTCACTGCAACTCCCCTCCATGTCTCCGACCACTACTTTGTATCCTTTTCTCTCTCGCTCTCCTCCAACACTACTCACTCTGCCCCTACTCAGATGGTAATGCGCTGTCGCAACCTTCGCTCTCTCTCTCCCGCTACTCTCTCCTGTTCCATCCTATCATCTCTTCCCTCTGCTCAATCCTTCTCCCTCCAATCTCCTGATTCTGCCTCCTCAACCCTCCTCTCCTCCCTTTCTGCATCCTTTGACTCTCTATGTCCCCTATCCTCCCGGCTGTCTCGGTCCTCCCCTCCTGCTCCGTGGCTTGATGAGTCATTGCGAGCTCACGGAACAGGGCTCCGGGCAGCCGAGTGGAAATGGAGGAAAACTAGACTCCCTGCAGACCTGGCATCTTTTCACTCCCTCCTCTCTACATTTTCTTCATCTGTTTCTGCTGCTAAAGCCACTTTCTACCACTCTAAATTCCAAGCATCTGCCTCTAACCCTAGGAAGCTCTTTGCCACCTTCTCCTCCCTGCTGAATCCTCCTCCCCCTCCCCCCTCCTCCCTCTTTGTGGATGACTTCGTCAACCATTTTGAAAAGAAGGTTGACGACATCCGATCCTCGTTTGTTAAGTCAAATGACACTGCTGGTCCTGCTCACACTGCCCTACCCTATGCTTTGACTTCTTTCTCCCCTCTCTCTCCAGATGAAATCTTGCGACTTGTGACGGCCGGCCACCCAACAACCTGCCCGCTTGACCCTATCCCCTCCTCTCTTCTCTAGACCATCTCCGGTGACCTTCTCCCTTACCTCACCTCGCTCATCAACTCATCCTTGACCGCTGGCTATGTCCCTTCCGTCTTCAAGAGAGCGAGAGTTGCACCCCTTCTCAAAAAACCAACACTTGATCCCTCCGATGTCAACAACTACAGACCAGTATCCCTTCTTTCTTTTCTCTCCAAAACTCTTGAGCGTGCCGTCTTTAGCCAGCTCTCTTGCTATCTCTCTCAGAATGACCTTCTTGATCCAAACCAGTCAGGTTTCAAGACTGGTCATTCAACTGAGACTGCTCTTCTCTGTGTGACGGAGGCTCTCCACACTGCTAAAGCTAACTCTCTCTCCTCTGCTCTTGTCCTTCTAGACCTGTCTGCTGCCTTTGATACTGTGAACCATCAGATCCTCCTCTCCACCCTCTCCGAGTTGGGCATCTCCGGCGCGGCTCACTCTTGGATTGCGTCCTACCTGACTGGTCGCTCCTACCAAGTGGCGTGGCGAGAATCTGTCTCCGCACCACGTGCTCTCACCTCTGGTGTCCCCCAGGGCTCAGTTCTAGGCCCTCTCCTATTCTCGCTATACACCAAGTCACTTGGCTCTGTCATATCCTCACATGGCCTCTCCTATCATTGCTACGCAGACAACACACAACTAATCTTCTCCTTTCCCTCTTCTGATAACCAGGTGGCGAATCGCATCTCTGCATGTCTGGCAGACATATCAGTGTGGATGACGGATCACCACCTCAAGCTGAACCTCGGCAAGACAGAGCTGCTCTTTCTCCCGGGGAAGGACTGCCCGTTCCATGATCTCGCCATCACGGTTGACAACTCCGTTGTGTCCTCCTCCCAGAGTGCGAAGAGCCTTGGCGTGACCCTGGACAACACCCTGTCGTTTTCCGCTAATATCAAGGCGGTGACCCGATCCTGTAGGTTCATGCTCTACAACATTCAGAGAGTACGACCCTGCCTTACACAGGAAGCGGCACAGGTCCTAATCCAGGCACTTGTCATCTCCCGTCTGGATTACTGCAACTCGCTGTTGGCTGGGCTCCCTGCCTGTGCCATTAAACCCCTACAACTCATCCAGAATGCCGCAGCCCGTCTGGTGTTCAACCTTCCCAAGTTCTCTCACGTCACCCCGCTCCTCCGCACACTCCACTGGCTTCCAGTTGAAGCTTACATCTGCTACAAGACCATGGTGCTTGCCTACGGAGCTGTGAGGGGAACGGCACCTCTGTACCTTCAGGCTCTGATCAGTCCCTACACCCAAACGAGGGCATTGCGTTCATCCACCTCTGGCCTGCTGGCCCCCCTGCCTTTGCGGAAGCACAGTTCCCGCTCTGCCCAGTCAAAACTGTTCGCTGCTCTGGCACCCCAATGGTGGAACAAGCTCCCTCACGACGCCAGGACAGCGGAGTCACTCACCACCTTCCGGAGACACTTGAAACCCCACCTCTTTAAGGAATACCTGGGATAGGATAAAGTAATCTTTCTACCCCCCCTTACCCCACCCCAAAGAAAGAAAAAAAAACATATTGGAAAGTGGTTATCCCACTGGCTATAAGGTGAATGCACCAATTTGTAAGTCGCTCTGGATAAGAGCGTCTGCTAAATGACGTAAATGTAAATGTAATTACAGACCGCAATTACTACCAGTTACATGTTGTTGTTACACTGTAAATATGAGTTGTTACATGTTAACTACTGTAGTGTCTAAACAGTTTATGACTTTGCTGACGTTTGCAAATGGTGTGTTAGAGGAAGTTGACTCAGCTTGCGGAAGCATCTGGAAAGCATTACTATAGGGGCCCCCTAAAACAGAGGGAGTCTGTTATGTGGAGGCCAGGGATTGGTGGATGGGAAAACCACCCATATCATGTTACAGATTATAAATACCATGGTTGGAACAAAGGACGGGAAGGAACAACATATTAGAGATTGGGTCAGTTGTTCTCCAGATGTCTACACGAGTCTGTAAATTGACGCTGAAATCTTTGGTGTAATAAACTATTATAATCAAGGACAGTGTCAGCGGATTTCTTGTCATCACAGCATAATTAGCATCGTTATCTCGACACTACATTAACGGCGACGAGGAATTTGGGCCGTGTTGCGTCTTTTCTCAGCGTTGCATCATGGGCGCCGAGCTGTCTCCCGCTCAAGAGGCATGCAGATACGGTGAGCTTTCTCACAAACCTTGGGCGCTGGTCAGTTCGTGTGCTTGTGTGTGTGTGTGCGTTGAAAGACTGCACCGTCAAAGGACTTATGTGTGCGCTTTGCTGTTATTTGCTGTGTGATGAGAATCTGTTCTAAATTTCTAAATGTGTTTGCACAGGGGGGAGTGTCTATAGGAATTGATAACACTGGGCACAGGGATATTTGGCTTGAATAAAATTGAAATATAATAGAATGAAGGAATAAGGCCAGGAACTAAGGAAAAATGTATACTAATTAGGACGTCGTTGATCTATGGAAGCCCTCAAATGAGGCGATCATTAGGATGGGCCGAAAATCCTGAAAACTCACTAGGTTGATTTTTAAGGTCAGTTCTGGGGACTGGAATTTGTGGTAGATATATTCGGTTGCAAGTTACCCCTCGACATATAGTTGACGAGGTATACAGTGGGGAGAACAAGTATTTGATACACTGCTGATTTTGCAGGTTTTCCTACTTACAAAGCATGTAGAGGTCTGTAATTTTGATCATAGGTACACTTCAACTGTGAGAGACGGAATCTAAAACAAAAATCCAGAAAATCACATTGTATGATTTTTAAGTAATTAATTTGCATTTTATTGCATGACATAAGTATTTCATACATCAGAAAAGCAGAACTTAATTTTTGGTACAGAAACCTATGTTTGCAATTACAGAGATCATATGTTTCCTGTAGGTCTTGACCAGGTTTGCACACACTGCAGCAGGGATTTTGGCCCACTCCTCCATACAGACCTTCTCCAGATCCTTCAGGTTTCGGGGCTGTCGCTGGGCAATACGGACTTTCAGCTCCCTCCAAAGATTTTCTATTGGGTTCAGGTCTGGAGACTGGCTAGGCCACTCCAGGACCTTGAGATGCTTCTTACGGAGCCACTCCTTAGTTGCCCTGGCTGTGTGTTCCGGGTCGTTGTCATGCTGGAAGACCCAGCCACGACCCATCTTCAATGCTCTTACTGAGGGAAGGAGGTTGTTGGCCAAGATCTCGCGATACATGGCCCCATCCATCCTCCCCTCAATACGGTGCAGTCGTCCTGTCCCCTTTGCAGAAAAGCATCCCCAAAGAATGATGTTTCCACCTCCATGCTTCACGGTTGGGATGGTGTTCTTGGGGTTGTACTCATCCTTCTTCTTCCTCCAAACACGGCGAGTGGAGTTTAGACCATAAAGCTCTATTTTTGTCTCATCAGACCACATTACCTTCTCCCATTCCTCCTCTGGATCATCCAGATGGTCATTGGCAAACTTCAGACGGGCCTGGACATGCGCTGGCTTGAGCAGGGGGACCTTGCGTGCGCTGCAGGATTTTAATCCATGACGGCGTAGTGTGTTACTAATGGTTTTCTTTGAGACTGTGGTCCCAGCTCTCTTCAGGTCATTGACCAGGTCCTGCCGTGTAGTTCTGGGCTGATCCCTCACCTTCCTCATGATCATTGATGCCCCACGAGGTGAGATCTTGCATGGAGCCCCAGACCGAGGGTGATTGACCGTCATCTTGAACTTCTTCCATTTTCGAATAATTGCGCCAACAGTTGTTGCCTTCTCACCAAGCTGCTTGCCTATTGTCCTGTAACCCATCCCAGCCTTGTGCAGGTCTACAATTTTATCCCTGATGTCCTTACACAGCTCTCTGGTCTTGGCCATTGTGGAGAGGTTGGAGTCTGTTTGATTGAGTGTGTGGACAGGTGTCTTTTATACAGGTAATGAGTTCAAATAGGTGCAGTTAATACAGGTAATGAGTGGAGAACAGGAGGGCAAAGAAAAACGAACAGGTCTGTGAGAGCCGGAATTCTTACTGGTTGGTAGGTGATCAAATACTTATGTCACACAATAAAATGCAAATTAATTACTTAAAAATCATACAATGTGAATTTCTGGATTTTTGTTTTAGATTCCGTCTCTCACAGTTTAAGTGTACCTATGATAAAAATTACAGACCTCTACATGCTTTGTAAGTAGGAAAACCTGCAAAATCGGCAGTGTATCAAATACTTGTTCTCCCCACTGTATGTTCGTTGTAACCTCTCATTGGATATCTGCAAACTCAAGGTAGCAGAAATTTAGGAAGGAACTATGAGAAATAAGGAACGACGGTAGCATGCTTTAGAGGACCGTAGGAACGGATATATTCCTCTTGAATTGTGTGTGTGTGTGTGTGAAAGAGAGCCTGTGCGTGTGTGGGAAAAAAGGGGAGGTCTCTGCTGTGTGTCGACTAAGGCTATGACAACAGGGATTTTAGTTTTTTGTAAGGAAATATGTTAGTTAAGGTTAAAATCTTATGAGTCTCTATAAAAAGAGATCGTTTAATAACTGTTAAAAAACTATGAGCTCCAGGGAGGACGATTATGGGTAATGGATAAGAAAATAGATTGTGGTAAACTTAAGAAACTTCGAAGTATGATTTGTGTTCTATGTTTTGTGTTGGTTTGGGAGTTCTGTTAAGTGTTACTGTTTGTCTGTGTTGGGGAAATAACGGAGGGACAGCTGGTCTGTCTACTTTCTGTTGTTTAGCTTGGAGAGAGCTGCTTGGGAGCTCTTCTCACTCTGAAATCGCATTGGTGAATGAACTGCGCATGTGTGGGATTTTATGAGTTTAGAGTTACGTAGAGCAAATAGGCCACTCCTCTGCCTGCACTGAGCTGCTGGGAGACGCAGACTCAGAGCTGAAAGAGAAGGAGGTGTCACGATCGTCTGAAGGAGGATACCAATGCGCAGCGTTGCGAGTGAACATGATGACTTTATTAACTTAAAGCAACCACGAAGAAAACAACAAATGACGATCCGTGAAGTTCTATACTGAATACTACTAACAGCAACAAAGAAACAATAACCCACCACACAAAGGAGAAAACACACAGAATATATATGGCTCCCAATCAGAGATAACGAGCCGACAGCTGACACTCGTTACCTCCGATTGGGAGTCATCGACCAATCACCACATGACACAAACAAAATGAAACTCACCCATCCCCAACACCACCAAATGAAATACACCCAAACACATGAAAATGAACAACCCTGGCTCAATATAAACGTCCATAGAGCCAGAGCGTCACAGTACCCCCCCCTAAAGGTGCGAACTCCGGGCGCACCAACATCAGGACTAGGGGAGGGTCTGGGTGGGCGTCTGTCCATGGTGGCGGCTCTGGCCCCGGTCGTGATCCCCACCCCACCACAGTCACAACCTGCTTCGGTAGCCTCCCAATGACCACCCTCCACCTAACCCCACCTGGACTAAGGGGCAACCCCGGACTAAGGGGCAGCATCGGCCTAAGGGGCAGCACCGGGATAAGGGGCAGCACCGGGCTAAGGGACAGCACCGGACTACGGGGCAGCACCGGACTACGGGGCAGTACCGGACTAAAGGGCAGTACAGGACTAAGGGGCAGCACCGGGCTAAGGGGCAGTACCGGACTACGGGGCGGCACCGGACTCAGGGGCAGCACCGGACTCAGGGGCAGCACCGGACTCAGGGGCAGCACCGGACTCAGGGGCAGCACCGGGCTAAAGGGCAGCACCGGACTAAGGGGCAGCACCGGGCTAAGGGGCAGTACCTGACTAGATGGCGGATCCTGGCTGGCTGGCTCTGGCGGATCCTGGCGGGACGGCTCTGGCTGATCCTGGCGGGACGGCTCTGGCGGATCCTGGCGGGACGGCTCTGGCGGATCCAGGCGGGACGGCTCTGGCGGATCCTGGCTGGACGGCTCTGGCGGATCCTGGCTGGACGGCTCTGGCGGATCCTGGCTGGACGGCTCTGGCTGATCCTGGCTGGACGGCTCTGGCTGATCCTGGCTGGACGGCTCTGGCGGATCCTGGCTGGACGGCTCTGGCGGATCCTGGCAGGACGGCTCTGGCGGATCCTGGCTGGCTGACGGATCTGGCGGATCCTGGCGGGCTGACGGATCTGGCTGCTCATGGCTGGCTGACGGATCTGGCTGCTCATGGCTGGCTGACGGATCTGGCTGCTCATGGCTGGCTGACGGATCTGGCTGCTCATGGCTGGCTGACGGGTCTGGCTGCTCATGGCTGGCTGACGGATCTGGCTGCTCATGGCTGGCTGACGGATCTGGCTGCTCGCGGCTGGCTGACGGATCTGGCTGCTCGTGGCTGGCTGACGGATCTGGCTGCTCGTGGCTGGCTGACGGATCTGGCTGCTCGCGGCTGGCTGACGGATCTGGCTGCTCGTGGCTGGCTGACGGATCTGGCTGCTCGCGGCTGGCTGACGGATCTGGCTGCTCATGGCTGGCTGACGGGTCTGGCTGCTCATGGCTGGCTGACGGGTCTGGCTGCTCATGGCTGGCTGACGGATCTGGCTGCTCATGGCTGGCTGACGGATCTGGCTGCTCATGGCTGGCTGACGGGTCTGGCTGCTCATGGCTGGCTGACGGGTCTGGCTGCTCATGGCTGGCTGACGGATCTGGTTGCTCATGGCTGGCTGACGGATCTGGCTGCTCATGGCTGGCTGACGGATCTGGCTGCTCGCGGCTGGCTGACGGATCTGGCTGCTCATGGCTGGCTGACGGATCTGGCCACTCATGGCTGGCGGAAGGCTCTGGCTGATCCCGTCTGGCGGAAGGCTCTGGCTGCTCCTGTCTGGCGGAAGGCTCTGGCTGATCCGATCTGACGGAAGGCTCTGGCTGCTCCTGTCTGGCGGAAGGCTCTGGCTGATCCTGTCTGGCGGAAGGCTCTGGCTGATCCTGTCTGGCGGAAGGCTCTGGCTGATCCTGTCTGGCGGAGAGCTCTAGCGGCTCCGGTCTGGCGGACGGCTCTGAAGGCTCATGGCAGACGGGCGGCTTTGTAGGCTCAGTACAGACGGGCAGTTCAGACGGCGTTGGGCAGACGGACAGTTCAGACGGCGTTGGGCAGACGGGCAGTTCAGACGGCGTTGGGCAGACGGGCAGTTCAGGCGCCGTTGGGCAGACGGGCAGTTCAGGCCGGCTGGCGACGCACATCGTGGACCTGGTGCGTGGAGTAGGAACAGGCCGGACCGTACCGGGAACACCCACCACTGGCCTTAACTGGGGATCAAGAACGGACCGGACCAGACTGGGAACACACTTCAGTCTCTCATGCCGTGCCACAACAACTTCCCTCCCTCTACTCGCCAATGGCTCCCGTAATCCGATAGCCTTCTCTCCTTTTCTCCCTGTGGCAGCCTCCTGCTGCCCAGGCGCCCAAGCCATGTGCCCCCCCCCAAAAAAATTTTGGGGAGTAACCACGGGCTTCCAGCCTCGACTCCGCGCTTCCTCTTCATACCACCTCCTCTCGGCTGCAGCTGCCTCCAGCTCTTCACGAGGGCGGTGATATTCCTCCTCATACCACCTCCTCTCGGCTGCAGCTGCCTCCAGCTCTTCACGAGGGCGGTGATGTTCCTCCGGTTGTGCCCAAGGACCCTTTCCAGCCCGAATCTCCTCCCATGTCCAAAAATCCTTAGGAGGCGTCCATAAATCCTGCGTAGGTAGGTCTTGTTGCCGCTTGTTACGCCGCTTGGTCCTCTTGTGGTGGGTTATTCTGTCACGATCGTCTGAAGGAGGATACCAATGCGCAGCGTTGCGAGTGAACATGATGACTTTATTAACTTAAAGCAACCACGAAGAAAACAACAAATGACGATCCGTGAAGTTCTATACTGAATACTACTAACAGCAACAAAGAAACAATAACCCACCACACAAAGGAGAAAACACACAGAATATATATGGCTCCCAATCAGAGATAACGAGCCGACAGCTGACACTCGTTACCTCCGATTGGGAGTCATCGACCAATCACCACATGACACAAACAAAATGAAACTCACCCATCCCCAACACCACCAAATGAAATACACCCAAACACATGAAAATGAACAACCCTGGCTCAATATAAACGTCCATAGAGCCAGAGCGTCACAGGAGGGGAGACTTACACACGAATAAAGTATTCTGTTTGTTAAATCGGCTGTTGCTTAACGATGAAACTATTTGATTGAGATCTATTGAATTTATAAATGAGAGATATGTTGACGGATTAAAAATAAATAAAATAAAATGTTAATGAGCTATTTATAATATTCCTGAGTTAAGCTGTTTGCTTATTTCTTAGCGCGAGTGTGAACATAGGTATGTCTAAAAGGGTATTGTATGGTTGAAATAACCCAGTGAGTGCATAAAATACTAAATTCTTGTCTGTTCCTTTGTTCTCCTGTGATATGAGAGACGAGAAGGAGGAGACAGAGAGAGAGAGAAGGTGCTGACCAGTGCGTCACGCGACAGTGTGTGCTGCCACGGATCCAGTCCAATCAAGGCTAGTACTGTTCTGTTCACAAAACTTACCTTCCCATAGAGGATATTGTGTGTGCCTAGCATATTTCATGTTGTGACAATTTGACAGGGACTTGGCAACAGACTGATCAATTGATGTAATTAAGAATTGCACATTGGAGCTTTTTGTGCATGAGTTGGTTTGATTAGAGTTGTGTTGGAAATCCAGCACTGACATTATTCTGTAAAATGAAGGTAATTGGGTGCTTATTAAGCAATTGGTTTGTGAGTGCTGTAGTGTTGCTGGATTACAGGTCTTTCTTTTTTGGATTGCTCTGAAGTTGACTACTTTCATTTACTTTTCCTGATCGGATGTGGTAAGATTGCCACTAATCAATAATTTGGTAAAATAAAATAAAATAAATTAATAAATTAATAAAAATAAATAGATATATTGATTAATTGATTAATTAATTAATTAATTTGGGGAAAGAAAAATAAAGGAGGGAAACATAAGCTACATAGTCTAAAGTATTTTTTGGTTTACAAATTAATTGGTTTAAAATAATAATAATAATAATAATAATACAATAATTCATAATAAAGGAATATAGAAGAGTTGTTACAATGGGGAAAAAGGACATCAAAACTATGAAAGTAATTACTCCTGTTGATGTAGTAGAAAATAGTAATCCTCTAGTTAATGGTATTGCAAGGTTATCTGGAAAATGGAATAAACGTTGGCCTGACATTGAACAACCATGGCCAGTGGAAGGGACTCTTAACCCAGACGTCATCAACATAATGAAAGTGTTTGTATAATAGAGAGAGGACAAGCAGAAACGACCATAAAGATGAATCCAAAACTCCAAAAGTAAGAAGAAAACGAGATGTCTGGAAACTAAGGGTGGAGTGAGGTTCAGGAGGATGGAACTTGAAGATGATGATGATGATGATGATCAGAGTGATTCAGAAGAGATCATGGGTGGATATGACACTGTGATCAGATGGAGGTTGGCAAGAGAGGAAACAAGGGGTGATGGAAGTTGGAAGAAGGATACAAGAGATTCGATCTCTGATGAAAGTGAAGATGGAGAAAGCGATGAAGATTTGGAGATTAAAGGTGCTTCATGTTCAAGAGGATTTTATCCTACAAGAAAAGAGAGCACAAGTAAGAAGATGATGCCAGTGATAATTCGAGGACAGAACCTGGAGTATAAGCCTTTGTAGAATACCGATATGTCAGATATACTTGAGAAGCTGCCTACTCTTCAAGATGGAGCATATCCTTGGATTTCAAAATTGGAAGAAATTACGGTGGGAACACAGTCTGCCATAGGAGACATTAAGAGACTTTTGGCTAATCTCCTTGGGATTCCAGGTATGGAAGAAAATTTTACAGGAAAAAGGAACAGAACCAGAAAGAACAGGACCAAGAAACTCTCAGAAAACTCAATCAAATACAACTGGTGGAGAATAAGAAGGAGAAGAAACAAGCTTTGGTTATGCAGAATCAGTGTGCACCAAATCAACAATCACTGCCACAGCTTCAACTGGACCAGTTCCAACCGCAATTGTACCAGCCACCAATAGCGGTACCAGTTGTTTCATATCCATAGCCAGTTTCTGGACAGACACAGAATTGGAGAGGAAGAGGACGAGAAGGCTTAGGAAGAGGAAGAGGAGGAAGATTTAAGCCATACTTCCAGCAATCTTCAGAAGTGTGTTATAATTGTGGACAGGTTGGTGACTTTGCTGTGAGTGTAATGGGCCAGGAGGAAACACCAGAGGGAATTTCAGAGGAAGATACAGGGGCCAGTCAAGATAATCTGGAGGACAGGTGAACCCTTATAGGGGCCCGGAGCAAGGATTCTAGGGGTGCCGAGAAGATCTGAAAGGGGGGTGTCAGCTGGTAGCATCAGGACCGGAAACCAACAATTGAGGTGAAAGTAAACAACTGACCATTGGAAGTGATGGTGGATAGCGGAGCTGCTTTTACCTGTGTTCGGCCTGAAGATGTTACACATCTCACTATGTTAAATCAACTAATTAGGACAATTGGATTTGAGGGAGTGAAACAGCTGATTCCTCTTACGGAACCAATTGAGCTCTGCTATGAAAATCTGAAAATTACAATACCCATACTGGTATCAGAACATACACCTATTGCATTGTTGGGAAGAGATGCATTGTGTAAATTGAACTGTACACTAAAATGTACACCAGACGGCTGTCTGGTAGAAGTGCCAAAGGAAAAGGTTTACCAATTGTTGATGATGACAGAGATGGATTCTTCTTCAGTATTCTGGATTGGAAATCTCAGTGAAGATTTTTTGAAGCAGGCTAAGATATGGGAGAAATTTATTGTGGCAAATATGCCAGATGCGAGGCTTCCGGAATATCCATTTCATTGTACGCTCAAGTATTTCAAGAATGCTGCCCAATCGAACTCAGAGGAATGGTTGAGTAATCAACCAAAGAAAGTTCAACTCAGCTCATGTTGAATAATTTTAGGACCACAAGGAGCAGCTATGAAGATAAACACAGACGATTATCTGGATAAAGAATTTGAGATTGAGAAGAGAGACATGTGACCTTGTTGGTTTCTGAAGGCTATGAGCAGAAGCAAATAGGAGAAATGATGACAGAAGCAGAGAAAGCTGTTTTCGTACTGATGAAAGAGAATTTGGGGATTTGGAGGAGTGAAGATCAGCGATTTCTCAAAATAATGATTTTGGCTCAAGGACAAGGAGAGCCATAAGCTGTACGGATGACACATGAATCTATTTGCAGTGTGAAGATGGATTCAGACCCTATGAAAGAGGAGATGTTGCAACAAGTTCAAGAATGTTTGAGGTCTCAACACAGTACCGATATTGGACTTGTGAAATCAGCCCAATTAAGGTGAAAGTTGAACTTCGACCAGGAGCCAGACCTCCTTGGAAGAATCAGTATCCAGTGAAAGATTAAGCAATCCAAGGGATTGAACCATAAATTGAAGGACTTTCGAAAGTAGGTGTTTTGAAGACAATAAAAAATCCTCAGAGTAACAATCCTTTGTTGTCTTTGGAGAAACCATGAGGGGTTGATAGTAGCGCCTCTAGACCTATTAGGTCTGATGATTTAGGAAGCACATGGGTTAGCTAATGTTGCAAGGGGGGAGGTTAGGAGAAAGATCACAAAGGAGTATGGTTTTTGGGCATGTCACGGATTTAGCCGAGGCTGCTCCTCCTCCTTGCTCGGGCAGGCTTCGGCGTTCGTCGTCCCCGGAGTACTAGCTGCCACCGATCTAGGTTTCAGCAATCATCTAGATTGGTCTGCTTTGTGTACTCCTGTTTCCCATTAGTGTTGATGGTTTCCCTTTATAACCCCTGTCTGTCATTCGTTTGTTGTGTGTGATTGTTCTCCGTTTGTTTTCGGCAGGACTGTGTATTGCGATTATTGGTCCTCCCTGTTTTGGAGGTTTTGTTGTTTTGTACTTTTCATTACGTTTATTAGTAAAGTACATCTGCCAGTCTCTCGGTGTCCTGCGCTTGACTTCGTTCACCGCATACACGTTAATCCTGACAGGGCACCATATTTGCTTGAACAGGTTGACTATGTCATAGGCAGGTGCACAATCTGTCTGAAAAATAATGTTCGCAGGGGTGAGACTGTTATTCTTGGTTACATTCCTACACCAAGAGGTGCATAGGATGTCCAACTAAGCTAAAACATGCTCAATCGTTTGCCAAGTTCTTGTGTAAAGAAGTCATAAGCAGGTGGGGACTACCCGATCGAATATCCTCAGATAGTGGGAAGGAATTTGTGGATAAATTAGTGAAATGGTTTTTGAAAAAATTGGGGAGAAATGTCAGACCAAAACGTTACGAAAACTAGAGTTGAAGTAACTCTAGGAAAGTCAGCTCAGCTTCCATGTCAGTGCATGAGGGAGAACAGTGGTGAAGGGAAATTTAGAGTTCAGTGGGAAGATAGATATGGCAGGAGTTTAGATCTGTTAGGAGCAGTTGCATTGAGAAAGTATGCGTTGCTGAATGATAAGAGAAGACTGAAGATTGAGGGTGATTGCAGTCTCTATGTGTATAATTCAAGGTCAAGGTGATTATAAATGTATTTTTTATAATCCACAGTTTGAAAGTGAGGGATTAGAGTTGGGACTGAGAGTTAATGTAGTGACACTAGTGGTGATAGATGGAAATACAAGTAAAGAGCTCAAAGCTGTAGGGAAAATAGATGAATCAACAACAATGACATCAACACTTCAGCCTAATACAACAACAGTGAGAAGCAATTCAACTCTTTCAACATTGACAGTTATTAAAGCTATAAATGTATCACATTTGATTACAATGGCGCATCAGAAAATCGCTCCAACACCAATTTTAGAGGAAAAGACTGTCATTAGGGTTAGGATGGGTGGTACAGCTCATCTTCCTTGTAGATGTGAGAGAAGGAGTGGGGGTGGTGACATTCCTCCCACGTGGAGAGATAATTATGGAGAAGAAGTGTTGTTATCAGGACCAGAAGTAGAAGCTGTTTCATCTAGTCAAAGGAAGTATATTTTGTACAACGATATGAAGTGGAAGAGGGTTATGAGTGATTGCTCACTTATTTTGCGTAATGTTACATGGGAAGATCAGGGAGAATATATGTGTACTTATTTAGAGACAGCGTTAAAATTTGTTCTGGTTAAGAATTATTGGTTAAAAGGCTATGTAACTCTTAAGGTGACGCTTATGATGGAAGATTTAAAGTCTGTTGAAGTTTCCACAGTCACCAAAGAAGTTCAGGAGCAGTATATTACAGCAGCCACTCCAACAGTAAATAATACACAGAGGACATCTGTCACTTTCCCACTGGAAATAATTAAGAGTGTTAATACATCAACTAAAGCAACTATTTTAACAGTAACTTTGAAAGAGATTCATGTTACGACGGCAATAATAAATTTAGGAAATGTGACACAGACACCAACAACAACCTTTCTGAAACTAAAGGATGTAGTAAGAGTGACTCAGAAGTTTATGATACGGATGGAGAGTGCTGTGAATGGTAGTAAGGATAGTGTTGAAATAGGAGAGCAGATGGTAGTAGAGAATGATGTAGATTCATCTGAAATAGTGCAGAATACTATCCTGGAGGTAAAGGATGAGTTCTTTAATTTTGATGGAAGACAAGAAGATATATCTGATCAATACCGCTCGTTAGGGAAGAGAGAAATTAAATGGAAGGCATATGGATTTGATTCTTCTGTTTTGCAAATTAAAGATGGATGGGCAGGTAGGAATCTATGGTTCCAGCAGTTAACTAATTCTGTAAGATCAGTGAGGAATCTTGAGGGTCCATGTCTGTTGAGAATTCCAGCACCAGGCACATGGGGTTCAATCTTAGAGACGGTGGCTCAACCTCTATCAAGTACGTGTCAATCTTATGCTTTATCATGGCTGTTGTATCAGCAACAATCATTAACAGATATAATAATGTCGTTGTCGAAGCATTTGTTTAGGCCTAGGTTTAAGTGTTCTTGGTTAAATGAATTACCCTATGTGAATTTGTTAGATCGGAAGGAAAATCAGTTAACAGCGATTCCTGAAGCATTGGAGGTGAAACCCGTGAGGGCTAAAAGCTGTTTTTGTTAAAATAAAACATATGATGGACAGGGTATGTTTATGGGAATATCAGATTGTGATGATTATATGATGACTTTGGGTAAGCATGAACGTAAGGTTAGTAATGAGAAATATAATGTAACTTTTTATGTTCCATTTAGTGAGAAGAGCAGGACTTTGATGGTGAAAGATCAGCTTTTGCATGGCAATGTGACTATTGGGAATTTTAGAGATATTTGGTGGGATTGTGGTGATAGAGCATATATATTCTTACCCTATGGATGGAAAGGATGTTGTTACATGTCGACGTTGAAGCTTCCATATGAGGTTTTTACCATTAAAAGAGGGGAAGCACCGGACACAGATAAATCTGATTCTAGGTCTGGAAATAGGGTGAAAAGGGAAATGAAGCAATGTCATAGTCTGGAAGCCTACCATTGGAGGATAAGTCTAGGAGAGAAATGGGGACTTGGACTTTTTCCATGGTGTGGTGTAACATTTTTGGCAGATCACATTGATAATATTACCTATACTTTGCAGGGTTTTGCAAATGAAACGACAAGAGGGTTTAACCTTCTGTCAAATACTCAAAGGAGTATTGATGGATAGATATCCATTTTGAATATCCGATCATTTTTCACGTCTTTACATATTATTGTGATATTTAGTATTTTCTTATGAATCAAAGGGGGGAAATGGAATGTGATTCATTTTATATATCATTTTTATATTATTGTTGATATTGATGTTTTAATTTGCATGTGTTGTTTTGCAAAAGATACTGGTTGGTGTTTTCTTTTCTTCCAGAAGCATATGGGGGAATGTGTAGAGGGGATTCAAATACTCAAACATGGACAATATGAATGGACTGGAGGAAGTGGAACAAGGAAGGTGTGGAAATGTTCAGATTCCGTCATCGACGTTGCATTGAAAGTCGACACTGCTGAGGAGATGCAGTGTAGTGGACTACATTCCAGTGTCTGCAATGATATATAGACATATTTGCATGTGTAATACATAATTTGTGTCATATTCTTTCTGTATTAATTTTTGAAGAATGATATTTTCTGTTGTTGGGTACATGTGGGGATCTCAGATGTTTTTGTTTATTTCGTGGATGCTTAGAGATATTGGGTCTAGGCAGGGACAGAGAGAATCCACAGGAGGGTCCGATGGGTCGACCAGCCTGAATGTGGACATTTTTGATTGTATTTTGTTTTCTGAGGCTTTCATGTGTATTCAATTGCATCATAGTTTAAAATGCATTAATAAATATTTATGAATTGATCTGGAGTACTTAGGTGGTTGCCTGGGGCAGAGGGGCCGTGAGAGAATTTTACTGTCTTGATTGATTGATGGATATTTAGAAAGAAAGCTGCCAGACAGGTTTTTCGCTCTCACACTCCATAAAGATTTGTTCATATTTCATAGAAATGTATTTACACTACATAGAAAAATGTGTTTACTCTCCATACATTTTGGTTTATTGATAAAGTTACTCAATAAGATAAATTGTTATTTGTCATAATCCTATTCTTTTTGTTTTCGAGACTTAATTAGTCTCGAAGGGGGGAAATATGTAGTGTCTAAACAGTTTATGACTTTGCTGACGTTTGCAAATGGTGTGTTAGAGGAAGTTGACTCAGCTTGCGGAAGCATATGGAAAGCATTACTATAGGGGCCCCCTAAAACAGAGGGAGTCTGTTATGTGGAGGCCAGGGATTGGTGGATGGGAAAACCACCCATATCATGTTACAGATTATAAATACCATGGTTGGAACAAAGGACGGGAAAGAACAACATATTAGAGATTGGGTCAGTTGTTCTCCAGATGTCTGCAGGAGTCTGTAAATTGACGCTGAAATCTTTGGTGTAATAAACTATTATAATCAAGGACAGTGTCAGCGGATTTCTTGTCATCACAGCATAATTAGCATCGTTATCTCGACACTACACTACAATACTTGTTACAGTGTAATTACACTGTAATAAGGACCCTTTAAAATGAAGTGTTACCCAGTTATCTGTAGACAATCCCTATCCTCTATTATCTTGAATTATTTAGAATGTGCTGCTTGTCCAAAAATATGTCAATGCCCATTATTTGTTCCCAGCCCAGGGCGACCCACACAGATGTTGTATTGTTGTGTGTAATTCATTGTAAATTCATTACATTGCAGATTAAATGTATGTTGCCTGAAGGGCACATGATGCAGATGACAGATCCATCACATTACCAACAGGGATGAAAACAAGATGTTGTTGGGTATTTTTTACTGAACACAGCTTTATTGATAACAAAAACACTTGCATGTTAGACACTAGACACTGTTTCAGTGGGGAAGCATTTCCATGTAAAACAATGGTTCAGTGAACGGTACAAATACAACTGGACTCTGTGCCATAGATTCCTTCAGCTCTAGGCCATATGCTGCAGGGCCAAGGAAAGCTGTCAGACAGAGCCCCTGTCCCTGGCTGTCATAATGTCCACTATAGGCTCAGTGCTGATGGGTGTGTTATTGCATATCTACAAAGGAATCATGCACCATCAATCATACAGCCAGCTGCCCTATCATCAGCAAACAGCGATCACACACACGCACTTCGCCACAAGCAAATTAAACATATGAACTAGCATGTGGTGAAATAAAGCAATCCTAAAAAAATTGACCCTCTCACACATTGTGGAATACAGTATAGAGTTCAGTGTTACATAGTAAAGACTTATCCCCTGGGGCTGAATAGGCCATTGTTGATAGGTCTCAGAGCTGAAAAATAAAACATCTGTTCTACCACCTAGTCTTAGTTTCTGTATACAAATACTATAATACTAATACTAATAATACTGTATTTCCCTGTGGAGAATGAGTGTTGTGTAAAGCATGGCTGCATACAGAAGCAGTATGTTTCAGCAGGATAATAAACTATGAGCTGTCTGCTTTTATTTGGCTCAAATCAATCTGGATGGTTCTCTCTAAGTGAAGTCTCTCTCCAGTCTCAGTAGTCTGTCCCAGTGTGTAACGTCTCCTGGTATCGTGTCCGTAGGTTCTTCACATATTAGTAATACTTGTTGTCAGGTGTGCAATACCTTACTGTCATAAACATAAATGCACTCAATTAAATACCTCGCTAAAACTAAAGGTTATGCTACTGTTCTCTAGAAACACCTACAATATTTCAGATTTTCTGACTAATGGGTTAGTGTATGTTGTTATGGTAACACAATACCATTTTCTGAATGACTTGCAAGCTTCCTGATGAGTCCTCAATGTAAAGTATATATAGTAGCCTACTGTATATATTTATTCATATATATTTATAGTGAAATTCTGTGTAAAGAGCACCCTGCATTGAGGATGTGGCAGACAGAAATACAATGTCAAATCTCAGTCTTATTGCTGGCTCTTTTCTCTTCTCCTGTCTTCTCTCCTCATCTCCTTTCATCTCTCCTCTTCTGTCCTCTCCTCTTCTCTTCTCTCCTCTCTTCTCTCCTCTCGTCTCCTTTCTTCTCTCCTCTCCTCTTCTGTCCTCTCCTCTCCTCTTCTGTCCTCTCCTCTCCTCTTCTGTCCTCTCCTCTTCTGTCCTCTCCTCTCCTCTTCTGTCCTCTCCTCTTCTCTTCTGTCCTCTCCCCTCCTCTTCTGTCCTCTCCTCTTCTGTCCTCTCCTCTCTCCTCTCGTCTCGTCTCTTCTCCTCTCCTCTTCTCTCGTCTCCTCTCTTCTCCTCTCTCCTCTCCTCTCGTCTCCTCTCGTCCCCTCTCCTCTCCTCTCGTCTCCTCTCTTCTCCTCTCTCCTTCTCTCTTCTCGTCTCCTCTCGTCTCCTCTCTTCTCCTCTCTCCTTCTCTCTTCTCGTCTCCTCCTCTCTCCTTCTCTCTTCTCGTCTCCTCTCGTCCCCTCTCTTATCCTCTCCTCTCGTCTCCTCTCTTCTCCTCTCTTCTCTCCTCTCCTCTCCTCTCATCTCTCATTTTGCCCTCCTGTAGCTCAGTTGGTAGAGCATGGCACTTGCAACGCCAGGGTTGTGGGTTCGTTTCCCACGGGGGGCCAGTATGAAAAATGTATGCACTCACTAACTGTAAGTCGCTCTGGATAAGAGCGTCTGCTAAATGACTAAAAATGTAAAATGTAATTTTCTCTCCTCTTCTCTCCTCTCCTCTCATCTCGTCTCGTCTCCTCTCTTCTCTCCTCCTCTCTCTCAGGGCGTGCCCATCAGCAGATAGAAGGTGAGGGCTACTATGAGCAGCAGACAGAAGGGAGAGGAGAACGTCTGGTAGGCTGTAGACGGCATGAAGATGTCCTCATACTTATAGATGCTGATCATGTGATCGGAGACTGGTGGAGCATCGTTGTCATGACGTGTGATGGAACCTGGAGGAGAGGAGGAAAGGAGAGAAGGAAAGGAGAAGAGTGGGGGAGGAGAGTAAGAGAAAAAGGGAAATAATTTACATGTACATGCTAATAAACACACATCAACTTTCTGCACACACACAACCACATACACACTCATTGACTGACCTTGTATAGCAGGTCCCCAGGCCAACAGGTAGTACCAAGAGAGATGCAGGTCCACCAGTGTCTCCTCTCTGGGGACGTAGAGCGGCCGTTTGAAGCGGCAGGTCACACGGTTGTTGTCAAACGCGCCCTCTTCATCTCTGGCAGGATTCCTCTTGATCTCCTTGGCCCACTGGCCCACGTTGTAAAAGTGATGGATACGAACACGCCCATTATCGTCATGGACACAGCCCATCACGTCATCTCCTCCCTGAGAGGGGTGGGGGTGAGGAGAACCAATCAGCATGAAGGATAGGTTGACCAATCAGCATTGTCTTACTTTTTAATGTGTCTGTCATGACAGACTTCATGTGTACCAGATGTAGTAAAAGCATTAGCTGACTCTGACCCAAAAATGTTTGTAGAGGTGCTATTGACTAACCAAGAGTAAACTGTATCAAAAGAAAGAAAGTCCCACACTCTATATAGGCTCCCAACTATTTAATGGGTAAATGTTATAACCTAAATGCTGAAACGTTGGTTATTAGGTTTACCCACTCAATTGTTGGAAGCATACAGTGCATTCGGAAAGTATTCAGACCCCTTGACTTTTTCCATATTTTGTTATGTTACAGCTTTATTCTAAAATTGATTAAATCAATGTTTTCCCTCATCAATCTACACACAATACCCCATAATGACAAAGCAAAAACAGGTTTTTATACATTTTTGCAAATGTATTAAAAATAAAAAACTGAAATACCTTATTTACATAAGTATTCAGACCCTTTGCTATGAGACTCAAAATTGAGCTCAGGTGCATCCTGTTTTCATTGATCATCCTTGAGATGTTTCTACAACTTGACTGGAGTCCACCTGTGGTAAATTCAGTTGATTAGACATGATTTGGAAAGGCACACACCTGTCTATATAAGGTCCCACATTTGACAGTGCATGTCAGAGCAAAAACCAAGCCATGAGGTCGAAGGAATTGTCCGTAGAGCTCCGAGACAGGATTGTGTTGAGGCAAAGATCTGGGGAAAGGTACCAACACATTTCTGCAGCATTGACGGTCCCCAAGAACACAGTGGCCTCCATTATTCTTAAATGGACAAAGTTTAGAACCACCAAGACTCTTCCCAGAGCTGGCCGCCCGGCCAAACTGAGCAATCGGAGGAGAAGGGCCTTGGTCAGCGAGGTGACCAAGAATCCAATGGTCACTCTGGCAGAGCTCCAGAGTTCCTCTGTGGAGATGGGAGAACCTTCCAGAAGGACAACCATCTCTGCAGCACTCCACTAATCAGGCCTTTATGGTAGAGTGGCCAGACGGAAGCCACTCCTCAATAAAAGGCACATGACAGCCCGCTTGGAGTTTGCCAAAAGGCACCTAATGTCTCTCAGACCATGAGAAACAAGATTCTCTGGTCTGATGAAACCGAGAATGAACTCTTTGGCCTGAATGCCAAGCGTCACATCTGGAGGAAACCTGGCACCATCCCTAAGGTGAAGCATGGTGATGGCAGCACCATGCTGTGGGGATGTTTTTCAGCGGCAGGGACTGGGTGACTAGGAAAGATGGATCGAAGGAAAGATGAAAGGAGCAAAGTACAGAGAGATCCTTGATGTAAACCTGCTCCAGAGTGCTCAGGAACTCAGACTGGGGAGAAGGTTCACCTTCCAACAGGACAACGACCCTAAGCACACAGCCAAGACCATTTACATTTACATTTAACATTTTAGTCATTTAGCAGACGCTCTTATCCAGAGCGACTTACAGTTAGTGCATACATTTAAAAAAAATCATACCCCCTGTGGGAATCGAACCCACAACCCTGGCGTTGCAAATGCCATGCTCTATCAACTGAGCTACATCCCTCACAGGAGTGGCTTTGGGACAAGTCTCTGAATGTCCTTGAGTGGCCCAGCCAGAGCCCGGACTTGAACCCGATCAAACATCTCTGGAGAGACCTGAAAATAGCTGTGCAGCGACGCTCCCCATCCAACCTGACAGAGCTTGAGAGGCTCTGCAGAGAAGAATGGGAGAAACTCCCCAAATGCAGGTGTGCCAAGCTTGTAGCGTCATACCCAAGAAGACTCAAGGCTGTAATCACTGCCAAAGGTGCTTCAACAAAGTACTGAGTAAAGGGTCTGAATACTTACACTACCAGTCAAAAGTTTGGACACACCTACTCATTCAAGGGTTCTTCTTTATTTTTACAATGTTTTACATTGTAGAATAATAGTGAAGACATCAAAACTATGAAATAACACATATGGAATCATGTAGTGACCAAAAAAGTGTTAAACAAATCAAAATATATTTTATATTTGAGATTCTTCAAATAGCCACCCTTTGCCTTGATGACAGCTTTAAACACTCTTGGCATTCTCTCAACCAGCTTCATGAGGTAGTCATTGGAATGCATTTCAATTAACAGGTGTGCCTTCTTAAAAGTTAATTTGTAGAATTTCTTTCCTTCTTAATGTGTTTGAGCCAATCAGTTGTGACAAGGTAGGGGGGTATACAGAAGATAGCCCTATTTGGTAAAATACGAAGTCCATATTATGGCAAGAACAGCTCAAATAAGCAAAGCGAAACGGCAGTCCATCATTACTTTAAAACATGAAGGTCAGTCAATACTGAACATTTCAAGAACTTTGAACATTTCTTCAAGCGCTGTCGCAAAAAACATCAAGCGCTATGATGAAACTGGCTCTCATGAGGACCGCCACAGGAAAGGAAGACCCAGAGTTACCTCTGCTGCAGAGGATAAGTTCATTGGAGTAACCAGCCTCAGAAATTGCAGCCCAAATAAGTTAAAGTAACAGACAAAGCTCAACATCAACTGTTCAGAGGAGACTGTGTGAATCAGGCCTTCATGGTCGAATTGCTGCAAAGAAACCACTACTAAAGGACACCAATAAGAAGAAGAGACCTGCTTGGGCTAAGAAACACGAGCAATGGACATCAGACCGGTGGACATTTGTCGTTTGGTCCAAATTTGAGATTTTTGTTTCAAACCGCCGTGTCTTTGTGAGACGCGGTGTGGGTGAACGGCTGATCTCTGCATGTGTAGTTCCCACCGTAAAGCATGGAGGAGGAGGTGTTATGGTTTGGGGGTGCTTTGCTGGTGACACTGTCTGTGATTTATTTAGAATTCAAGGCACACTTAACCAGCATGGCTACCACAGCATTCTGCAGCGATACGCCATCCCATCTGGTTTGGGCTTAGTGGGACAATCATATGTTTTTCAACCGAACAATGACCCAACACACCTCCAGGCTGTGTAAGGGCTATTTTACCAAGAAGGAGAGTGATGGAGTGCTGCATCATATGATCTGGCCTCCACAATCCCCCGACCTCAACCCAATTGAGATGTTTTGGGATGAGTCGGACGGCAAAGTGAAGGAAAAGCAGCCAACAAGTGCTCAGTATATGTGGGAACTCCTTCAAGACTGTTGGAAAAGCATTCCAGGTGAAGCTGGTTGAGAGAATGCTAAGAGCGTACAAAGCTGTCATCAAGGCAAAGGGTCGCTATTTGAAGAATCTCAAATATAAAATATATTTTGATTTGTTTAACACTTTTTTGGTTACTACATGATTCCAAATGTGTTCTTTCATAGTTTTGATGTCATCACTATTATTCTACAATGTAAAAAATAGTAAAAATTAAGAAAAACCCTTGAATGAGTAGGCGTGTCCAAACTTTTGATTGGTACTGTATGTAAATGTGATATTTCAGTTTTGTATTTCTTATGCATTTGCTAAAATATATAAAAACCTGTTTTTGCTTTGTCATTATGGGGTATTGTGTGTAGATTGATGAGGGGGGAAAAAAACAATTTAATCAATTTTAGAATAAATCTGTAACTTAACAAAATGTGGAAAAAGTAAAGGGGTCAGAATACTTTCCGAATGCACTGTATGTAGAGTGTAAGAACAGATCTCACGCATGCTCACACACACACATCAATGCCCGCACATACACAGATACGGTCACTCACCATCTTCTTGTCAGAGGAGAAGCCTACAGCCACCCAGCCGTCAGTGTCAGCACTCATCTCATACTCCACGTCTGTCCCGATCCGCCGGTAACTCATGAAATAGTCACACGTCTCTGCATCACACCCCGGCTTCCCATACCTACACACACACAAACACACACACACACAAACACACGCACACACACCCACACACACACACACACACACACACACACACACACACACACACACACACACACACACACACACAATTAAGAAATGTAACCTCTTCAGAGTGATGTACTCCCACATCTGCCAGAGTGGGACCACAGTACACAGAGAGAGCCATGGACACACACATGCTTGCAAGCATGCAAAACACACACACACACACACACACACACACACAAACACACACTGACCTTATGCAGCCCTTGGTGACTCCACAGTCTACGACTTTGATCCTGGCAAAAGGATCCACAGGAGGGGCGGTGGGGAAGGGGTAGCCTGGATAACACACACACACACACCACATGAGAAATGATTAGGCTACTGAGCTGCCTCCCCAACAATCATCTTCTATAAGTTCTACTATATGCATCACTTGGTGGGGTTCAGCCTAATGTGCATTCAGAGAAGCACAACTGCTCCTTCACGTTTCATAACAAAATTGAGATAGTTTGAAATATGTTATTTTTGTTCATTTATTACAATCTAATAATATACAACATTAACTGTGGTGAAGAACTGTCCAATGCTCGTCCATCTCCAGGCCGGCCAGTGAGAGCCAGAGCAGGATCTGCGGGGAGCTGGCCAGGGTCCTGATCCATGCATGAGTGGACTCGGGTGGAAGTAAGACACTGTATGGTCGGTCTATCATCCCGCGCATCATCACATAAATAGCCAATCAACCACGAATGACTTATCAACCACAGATATGTAGATGCTCCCTCTGATTTCCATCAAGAGAAGGCCTACACATAAACATAAACACAGCCTTGATTACCATGAAGGCCACAGTAAGCAAAATGCCTCGTTCAGAATTGGCCTATCCTGTATCTCTTTCTCACCATCATCCGATAGATGTCTAGACTCCAGGAACTCCGAGGCGAAGGTGCTGTATGAGTCCTTATGGGGCTCCTTGTGGCCCGGCTCTCCATGGTCTCCGTGGCTGGCCCGCAGTGCGCCTTCATCAGTGGGGCTCGGCGCGACCCCCCGCCAACTGCCCTGGACCAGGAGCACTGTCAGCTGCAGCAGGCTGGGCAGGAAAATCATGGCCAAAAAGGGAGTATAAAAACGTTCTAAACGAGACAGAACTGAGACGGAATCCTCATTGTTGATTGTATTTGAGCATTTCTTTACGGAGCCTATTCACTGGATCTCAATCGCATCACTACAGAATATTTTCAACGCGGTTGTTTGATGTGTCGTAGGCTATTTCTCGTATTGTGAACGGGCGCGAGGGGAGCGATCCAGGGCTGTCAACGAATGAGTCTCGGTTAAACCAATCTGGAATTAGCGGGATTTGTAATTGAACCGATCTGTTTTGCCAATGCGCTTAAGCCTTGTGGGAAACGGAGACATCCATAATAATCCAAGTGATCGGATTTAATCTTGAAATAATGTAATGATATCCCAGTTTAAGAATGAATGTGTCTGTTGTTAGTTTCGCCCGTCTCCTCTCCTCTCTCCTAATGGTCCATCACATCCATCGATAGAGCCAATCACTGCAGCGTCCAATAGGAAACCGCGACGTACACTCAGCGTTATCAATCTACAGTTTAAAATTCCATTCAGCACTGTTTATGCAAATACAGATGACAATTGAATAACAATATGGGGTAATGTATGGGATTTATACATTTATTATGCTGAATTTTCTGCTATGGAAGGTTGGATTCTTATTCCTTTCTGTGATGTGAAAATATTATAGAATCTACATTGCATTTTATTGTTGAGAGCATTGATAACTCCCAAGACCTAAGGCCTAACTGCTGAAAAAAGCATGACACACAATTTACCAGTGGTTACAACTGGCTTTACAAGGATTATGATTCTCAATTAATTGTCAATAATACAAAGATTAACATTTTAATTGTTTGTCTATAATGCTTGTTTATTTATTGGTTAGAGAGGAACATTGGAACCCAGAGCAGCTCACATCAGACATCTGAATTCATTACAGAATGCATGGTGCTCTCCTCACAAAGGGAAGAGCAAGAAGCCCTGGAAAGTGTTAGGGTTATCAGTATCATCGAAGAGCCCACTGCCTGAGGGGAGACTCATGTAGACCACATCTCCCTCCTCCAGCTCTAGAGACAATGCATTAGATATGTACAGTGCATTCGGAAAGAATTCAGACCCCTTCCCTTTTTCCACATTTTGTTATGTTACAATTCGCATCAATCTACACACAATACCCCATAATGACAAAGCGAAAACAAAATTTTCGATTTTTATGCAAATGTGAAGAAAAAAAAAAAAACGTATTTACATAAGTATTCAGACCCTTTGCTATGAGACTTGAAATTGGGCTCAGGTGCATCTTGTTTCCATCGATCATCCTTGAGATGTTTCTACAACTTAATTGGAGTCCACCTGTGGTAAATTGAATTGATTGGACATGATTTGGAAAGGCACACACCTGTTTATATAAGGTCCCACAGTTGACTGTGCATGTCGTTAGCACACTCCGCCAACCCTGATGTTCTAGCAGTGTCTGAATCCTGGCTTAGGAAGGCCACCAAAAATTCTGAAATTTCCATCCCCAACTATAACATTTTCCGTCTAGATAGAACTGCCAAAGGGGGTGGAGTTGCAATCTACTGTAGAGATAGCCTGCAGAGCTCCATCATACTATCCAGGTCTGTGCCCAAACAGTTTGAGCTTTTAGTTCTAAAAATCCACCTTTCCAGAAATAAATCTCTCACTGTTGCCGCTTGCTACAGACCCCCTCAGCCCCCAGCTGTGCCCTGGACACCATATGTGAACTGATTGCCCCCCATCTATCCTCAGAGTTCGTACTGCTTGGTGACCTAAATTGGGATATGCTTAATACCCCAGCCATCCTACAATCCAAGCTAGATGCCCTCAACCTCACGCAAATTATCAACGAACCTACCAGGTACAACCCTAAATCCGTAAACATGGGTACCCTCATAGATATCATCCTGACTAACTTACCCTCTAAATACACCTCCGCTGTCTTCAACCAGGATCTCAGCGATCACTGCCTTATTGCCTGCGTCCGTAATCGGGTCCGCGGTCAAACGACCACCCTCATCACTGTCAAACGCTCCCAAAACACTTCAGCGAGCAGGCCTTCCTAATTGACCTGGCCCAGGTATCCTGGATGGATATAGATCTCATTCCGTCAGTAGAGGATGCCTGGTTGTTCTTTAAAAGTAATTTCCTCTCAATCTTAAATAGACATGCCCCATTCAAAAATACAGAACTAAGAACAGATATAGCCCCTGGTTCTCCTCAGACTTGACTGCCCTTGACCAGCACAAAAACATCCTGTGGCGTACTGCATTAGCATCAAATAGCCCCCGTGATATGCAACTTTTCAGGGAAGTTAGGAACCAATATACACAAGCAGTTAGAAAAGCAAAGGCTAACTTTTTCAAACAGAAATTTGCATCCTGTAGCACTAACTCCAAAAAGTTTTGGGACACTGTAAAGTCCATGGAAAATAAGAGCACTTCCTCCCAGCTGCCCACTGCACTGAGGCTAGGAAACACTATCACCACCGATAAATCTACAATAATCGAGAATTTCAACAAGCATTTTGCTACGGCTGGCCATGCTTTCCACCTGGCTACCACTACCCCGGCCACCAGCTCTGCACCCTCCGCTGCAACTTGCCCATGCCCCCCCCGCTTCTCCTTCACACAAATCCAGACAGCTGATGTTCTAAAAGAGCTGCAAAATCTGGACCCCTACAAATCATCTGGACTAGACAATCTGGACCCTTTCTTTCTAAAACTAGCCGCCGAAATTGTCGCAACCCCTATTACTAGCCTGTTCAACCTCTCTTTCGTAACGTCTGAGATCCCCAGAGATTGGAAAGCTGCCGCGGTCATCCCCCTCTTCAAAGGGGGTGACACTCTAGATCCAAACTGTTACAGACCCATATCCATCCTGCCCTGCCTTTCAAAAGTTTTTGAAAGCCAAGTCAACAAACAGATCACCAACCATTTCGAATCCCACTGTACCTTCTCTGCTATGCAATCCGGTTTCCGAGCTGGTCATGGGTGCACTTCAGCCACGCTCAAGGTCCTAAATGATATTATAACCGCGATCGATAATAGACAGTACTGTGCAGCCGTTTTCATTGACCTGGCCAAGGCTTTCGACTCTGTCAACCACCGCATTCTTATTGGCAGACTAAATAGCCTTGGTTTCTCTAATGACTGCCTCGCCTGGTTCACCAACTACTTCTCAGATAGAGTTCAATGTGTCAAATCGGAGGGCCTGTTGTCTGGACCTATGGCAGTCTCTATGGGGTGCCACAGGGTTCAATTCTTGGGCCAACTCTTTTCTCTGTGTATATCAATGACGTCGCTCTTGCTGCTGGTGACTCTCAGATCCACCTCTACGCAGACGACACCATTTTGTATACATCTGGCCCTTCATTGGACACTGTGTTAACAAACCTCCAAACGAGCTTCAATTCCATACAACACTCCTTCAGTAGCCTCCAACTGCTCTTAAACACTAGTAAAACAAAATGCATGCTCTTCAACCGAACGCTGCTTGCACCCGCCCACCCGACTAGAATCACTACTCTAGACGGGTCTGACCTAGAGTACGTGGACAACTACAAATATCTAGGTGTCTGGTTAGACTGTAAACTCTCCTTCCAGACTCACATTAAGAATCTCCAATCCAAAGTTAAATCTAGAATCGGTTTCCTATTTCGCAACAAAGCCTCCTTCACTCATGCTGCCAAACATGCCCTTGTAAAACTGACTATCCTACCGATCCTTGACTTCGGCGATGTCATTTACAAAATAGCCTCCAACACTCTACTCAGCAAATTGGATGTTGTCTATCACAGTGCCATCCGTTTTGTCTCCAAAGCCCCATATAATACCCACCACTGTGACCTGTACGCTCTTGTTGGCTGGTCCTCACTACATATTCGTCGCCAAACCCACTGGCTCCAGGCCATCTATAAATCACTGCTAGGCAAATCCCGCCTTATCTTAGCTCATTGGTCACCATAGCAACACCCACCCGTAGTCTGCGCTCCAGCGGGTATATCTCACTGGTCATCCCCAAAGCCAACACCTCCTTTGGCCGCAATTCCTTCCAGTTCTCTGCTGCCAATGACTGGAACAAACTGCAAAAATCTCTGAAGCTGGAGACGCTTATCTCCCTCACTAACTTTAGGCATCAGTTGTCAGAGCACCTTACCGATCACTGCACCTGTACACAGCCCATCTGAAATTAGCCCGCCCAACTACCTCATCCCTATATTGTTATTTATTTTGCTCATCTGTACCCCAGTATCTCTATTTGCACATCATCTCTTGCACATCATTCCAGTGTTAATACTAAATTGTAATTATTTTGCACTATAGCCTATTTTATTGCCTTACCTCCATAACTTGCTAAATTTGCACACTGTATATTAATTGTATTTCTGTTGTATTTTTTTGATTTTTGTTTTTGTTTTACCCCATATGTAACTCTGTGTTGTTGTTTTTATCGCACTGCTATGCTTTATCTTGGCCAGGTCGCAGTTGTAAATGAGAACTTGTTCTCAACTGGTTTACCTGGTTAAATAAAGGTGAAATAAAAATAAATAAATAAAAAAAACTGTGCATGTCAGAGCAAAAACCAAGCCATGAGGTCGAAGGAAAAATAACACCAAAGGAACATCAGATTAAATAATCATGATCATGTTAATATAACATTAACTTAAATAAACTATCTATAGCCAAATAATTTTAAAAGCAACTTAATTCAGCATATTTCTTCCTCTGGACTTGGTCAACCACTTACATATTCATATACTGAAATTGTTGACCAAATCCAAATGACATTACCTGCATTGATATGGACCAAATTAACAAAATCATAGTTTTTAGTTATTCTTGTGATAAATTACCTGCATTCTCTCTTTTCAGTTCCTCCACCTGTCTGTCACTCTGGCCCCCATCACTGACAGGTCAGTGGTTTGAGCTGGAATTCAGATAGCAAATCAAACCTCAAAAGCCATTGATTCTCCACTTTACAGACCTTATCCAAATTAACTTACGTATTCATATGTACTCATCTACCATGGTGATTCTCAAGAAACCAGTTTTAAAATGTCTGTAGTAGATTGAGTTACAAAACCATGATTCATGTCCAAAAATCAACTATCATTCTGAGGACTAAGATGTCTAGTTTTTGGGAAAGTGTCTTATTTTAAATAAATTGTTCATTTTCGCCTGAATATTTTACGTTTTCACCCCAAATTGTCATTACGGAAATGCGTCCGGATTAAATTCTCGGGTCATTTTATAAAAAAATCTTTAGAAAACCTTAATTATTTGAATAAAATACAGAATATGTTTCTGTAGTTTGTCCATAAATCATAAAAATAGTATATTAGTTGAAGTTTATGTTAAACTATAATATTTATTACGTACAAGCACAGTGTCTGTGGACATGTGTCTCATTACCTAACACTTTTTCAAGTTCCTGTAAAAAATCAAATCAAATCAAATCAAATGTTATTTGTCACGTGCCGAATACAACAGGTGTAGACCTTACAGTGAAATGCTTACAAGCCCTTAACCAACAATGCAGTTTTGAGAAAAATAAGTGTTAAGTAAAAAATTTATAAGTAAAAAATAAAAAATAAAAAATAATTAAAGGGCAGCAGTAAAATAAAATAACAGTAGGGAGGCTATATACAGGGGGTACCGGTACAGAGTCAATGTACGGGGGCACAGGTTAGTCGAGGTAATTGAGGTAATTTGTACATGTAGGTAGAGTTAAAGTGACTATGCATAGATAATAAACAGAGAGTAGCAGCAGCATAAAAGAGGGGGTTGGGGGGGACAATGCAAATAGTCCGGGTAGCCATTTGATTAGCTGTTCAGGAGTCTTATGGCTTGGGGGTAGAAGCTGTTAAGAAGCCTTTTGGACCTAGACTTGGTGCTCCGGTATCGCTTGCCGTGCGGTAGCAGAGAGAACAGTCTATGACTAGGGTGTCTGGAGTCTTTGACAATTTTTAGGGCCTTCCTCTGCCTGGTATAGAGGTCCTGGATGGCAGGAAGCTTGGCCCCAGTGATGTACTGGGCCGTACGCACTACACTCTGTAGTGCCTTGCGGTTGGAGGCCGAGCAGTTGCCATACCAGGCAGTGATGCAACCAGTCAGGATGCTCTCGATGGTGCAGCTGTAGAACTTCTTGAAGATCTGAGGACATATGGCAAATCTATTCAGTCTCCTGAGGGGGAATAGGCTTTGTCGTGCCCTCTTCACGACTGTCTTGGTGTGTTTGGACCATGATAGTTTGTTGGTGATGTGGGCACCAAGGAACTTGAAGCTCTCAACCTGCTCCACTACAGGCCCGTCGATGAGAATGGGGGCGTGCTCGGTCCTCTTCTTTTTCTTGTAGTCCACAATCTCCTTTGTCCTGATCACCTTGAGGGAGAGGTTGTTATCCTGGCACCACACGGCCAAGTCTCTGACCTCCTCCCTATAGGCTGTCTCATCGTTGTCGGTGATCAGGCCTACCACTGTTGTGTCGTCGGCAAACTTAATGATGGTGTTGGAGTCGTGCCTGGCCATGCAGTCATGGGTGAACAGGGAGTACAGGAGGGAACTGAGCACACACCCCTGAGGGGCCCCCGTGTTGAGGATCAGCATGGCAGATGTGTTGTTACCTACCCTTACCACCTGGGGGGCGGCCCGTCAGGAAGTCCAGGATCCAATTGCAGAGGGAGGTGTTTAGTCCCAGGGTCCTTAGCTTAGTGATGAGCTTTGAGGGCACTATGGTGTTGAATCAGTTTTTAAATAAAGTTTTATTCACCCATGATGCATCATATAGAGGAGTAGTCCTTAGATGAGCACAAGTTAAGTTAATTTATTTGCTTATATGCCTTCAGAATGAGGTTCTTATTCTCAACCCCCCCCCCCTCTCTCTGACCCCTGCTCTCTCCCTTCGCTGTGACCCTGTTGAGTGTTATTCTCTCTGACCCCTGCTCTCTCCCCCTTCGCTGTGACCCTGTTGAGTGTTATTCTCTCTGACCCCTGCTCAGACAACACAAAAATTCCTTGATGCCCTTCCAGACTCCTTCTGCCTACCCAAGGACGTCAGAGGACAAAAATCAGTTAACCACTTAACTGAGGAACTCAATTTAACCTTGCGCAATACCCTAGATGCAGTTGCACCCCTAAAAACGAAAAACATTTGTCATAAGAAACTAGCTCCCTGGTATACAGAAAATACCCGAGCTTTGAAGCAAGCTTCCAGGAAATTGGAACGGAAATGGCGCCACACCAAACTGGAAGTCTTCCGACTAGCTTGGAAAGACAGTACCGTGCAGTACCGAAGAGCCCTCACTGCTGCTCGATCATCCTACTTTTCCAACTTAATCGAGGAAAATAAGAACAATCCAAAATTTCTTTTTGATACTGTTGCAAAGCTAACTAAAAAGCAGCATTCCCCAAGAGAGGATGGCTTTCACTTCAGCAGTAATAAATTCATGAACTTCTTTGAGGAAAAGATCATGACCATTAGAAAGCAAATTACGGACTCCTCTTTGAATCTGCGTATTCCTCCAGGGCTTAGCTGTCCTGGATCTGCACAGCTCTGCGAGGGCCTGGGATCGGGAGAGACACTTAAGTGTTTTAGTACTATATCTCTTGACACAATGATGAAAATAATCATGGCCTCTAAACCTTCAAGCTGCATACTGGATCCTATTCCTACTAAACTGCTGAAGGAGCTGCTTCCTGTGCTTGGCCCTCCTATGTTGAACATAATAAACAGCTCTCTATCCACCGGATGTGTACCAAACTCACTAAAAGTGGCAGTGATAAAGCCTCTCTTGAAAAAGCCAAACCTTGACCCGGAAAATATAAAAACTATCGGCCTATATCGAATCTTCCATTCCTCTCAAAAATTTTAGAAAAAGCTGTTGCGCAGCAACTCACTGCCTTTCTGAAGACAAACAATGTATACGAAATGCTTCAGTCTGGTTTTAGACCCCATCATAGCACTGAGACTGCACTTGTGAAGGTGGTAAATGACCTTTTAATGGCGTCAGACCGAGGCTCTGCATCTGTCCTCGTGCTACTAGACCTTAGTGCTGCCTTTGACACTATCGATCACCACATTCTTTTGGGAGAGACTGGAAACCCAAATTGGTCTACACGGACAAGTTCTGGCCTGGTTTAGATCTTACCTGTCGGAAAGATATCAGTTTGTCTCTGTGAATGGTCTGTCCTCCGACAAATCAACTGTACATTTCGGTGTTCCTCAAGGTTCCGTTTTAGGACCACTATTGTTTTCACTATATATTTTACCTCTTGGGGATGTTATTCGAAAACATAATGTTAACTTTCACTGCTATGCGGATGACACACAGCTGTACATTTCAATGAAACATGGTGAAGCCCCAAAATTGCCCTCGCTAGAAGCCTGTGTTTCAGACATAAGGAAGTGGATGGCTGAAAACTTTCTACTTTTAAACTTGGACAAAACAGAGATGCTTGTTCTAGGTCCCAAGAAACAAAGAGATCTTCTGTTAAATCTGACAATTCATCTTGATGGTTGTAAAGTCGTCTCAAATAAAACTGTGAAGGACCTCGGCGTTACTCTTGACCCTGATCTCTCTTTTGACGAACATATCAAGACTGTTTCAAGGACAGCTTTTTTCCATCTACGTAACATTGCAAAAATCAGAAATTTTCTGTCCAAAAATGATGCAGAAAAATTAATCCATGCATTTGTTACTTCTAGGTTAGACTACTGCAATGCTCTACTTTCCGGCTACCCGGATAAAGCACTAAATAAACTTCAGTTAGTGCTAAATACGGCTGCTAGAATCCTGACTAGAACCAAGAAATTTGATCATATTACTCCAGTGCTAGCTTCCCTACACTGGCTTCCTGTTAAGGCAAGGGCTGATTTCAAGGTTTTACTGTTAACCTATAAAGCGTTACATAGGCTTGCTCCTACCTATCTTTCCGAGTTGGTCCTGCCGTACATACCAATACGTACGCTACGGTCACAAGACGCAGGCCTCCTAATTGTCCCTAGAATTTCTAAGCAAACAGCGGGAGGCAGGGGCTTTCTCCTATAGATCTCCATTTTTATGGAACAGTTTGCCTACCCATGTGAGAGACGCAGACTCGGTCTCAACCTTTAAGTCTTTACTGAAGACTTATCTCTTCAGTAGGTCATATGATTGAGTGTAGTCTGGCCCAGGAGTGTGAAGGTGAACGGAAAGGCTCTGGAGCAACGAACAGCCCTTGCTGTCTCTGCCAGGCCGGTTCCCCTCTCTCCACTGGGGTTCTCTGCCTCTAACCCTGTTACAGGGGCTGAGTCACTGGCTTGCTGGTGCTCTTTCATGCCGTCCCTAGGAGGGGTGCGTCACTTGAGTGGGTTGAGTTACTGACGTGATCTTCCTGTCTGGGTTGGCGCCCCCCTTGGTTTGTGCTGTGGTGGAGACCTCTGTGGGCTATACTCGGCCTTGTCTCAGGATTGTAAGTTGGTGGTTGAGGATATCCCTCTGGTGGTGTGGGGGCTGTGCTTTGGCAGAGTGGGTGGGGTTATATCCTTCCTGTTTGGCCCTGTCCGGGGTTTCTTCGGATGGGGCCACAGTGTCTCCGGACCGCTCCTGTCTCAGCCTCCCAGTATTTATGCTGCAGTAGTTTATGTGTCGGGGGCTGGGGTTAGTTGGTTATACCTGGAGTACTTCTCCTGTCTTATCCAGTGTCCTGTGTGAATTTAAGTATGCTCTCTCTAATTCTCTCGTTCTCTCTTTCTCTCTGAGAACCTGAGCCCCTAGGACCATATGTCAGGACTACCGGGCATGCTGACACCTTGCTGTCCCCAGTCCGCCTGGCCTTGCTGCTATTCCAGTTTCAACTGTTCTGCCTGCGGTTACGAAACCCCCTACCTGTCCCAGACCTGCTGTTTTCAACTCTTAATGATCGGCTATGAAAAGCCAACTGAGAGACCTGAGCCCTAGGACCATACGTCGGGACTACCGGCCGTGGTGACTCCTTGCTGTCCCCAGTCCGCCTGGCCTTGCTGCTATTCCAGTTTCAACTGTTCTGCCTGCGGTTATGGAACCCCTACCTGTCCCAGACCTGCTGTTTTCAACTCTTAATGATCGGCTATGAAAAGCCAACTGAGATTTATTCCTGATTATTATTTGACCATGCTTGTCACTTATGAACATTTTTGAACATCTTGGCATGGTTCTGTTATAATCTCCACCCGGCACAGCCAGAAGAGGACTGGCCACCCCTCATAGCCTGGTTCCTCTCTAGGTTTCTTCCTAGGTTTTGGCCTTTCTAGGGAGTTTTTCCTAGCCACCGTGCTTCTACACCTGCATTACTAGCTGTTTGGGGTTTTAGGCTGGGTTTCTGTAAAGCACTTCGAGATATTAGCTGATGTAAGAAGGGCTATATAAAATAAAATTGATTGATTGATTGATTGCTCTCTCCCTTCGCTGTGACCCTGTTGAGTGTTATTCTCTCTGACCCCTGCTCTCTCCCCCTTCGCTGTGACCCTGTTGAGTGTTATTCTCTCTGACCCCTGCTCTCTCCCTCTTCGCTGTGACCCTGTTGAGTGTTATTCTCTCGGACCCCTGCTCTCTCCCTTCGCTGTGACCCTGTTGAGTGTTATTCTCTCTGACCCCTGCTCTCTCCCTTCGCTGTGACCCTGTTGAGTGTTATTCTCTCTGACCCCTGCTCTCTCCCCCTTCGCTGTGACCCTGTTGAGTGTTATTCTCTCTGACCCCTGCTCTCTCCCTTCGCTGTGACCCTGTTGAGTGTTATTCTCTCTGACCCCTGCTCTCTCCCTTCGCTGTGACCCTGTTGAGTGATGTCATTCTCCCTAACCCCTCTACTCTCTCCCTGAGCCCATGTCCTAGACAGACAGAACAGCAGAGCTACAGCACCCCTCATTATGAATGTCTCTTCAGAACTAATGTAGTCTACTGGGCTCAGTCCCCTTCTTTATATACACTGGTCTTGGTAAAGGAATAATGAGAATTGAACATATGTCTCTGATGGTGAACTGGCCTCATTGAAATGTGACTCTGTATGAGGCGGTTGGAGAACTGAACCTGTAATTGGGTTGAAGATCTCTCTCTATCTCTACGGTCTGTACATTTTCTATGTCCACTGATGTTACTGGAACTACACCAAGAACTCTACTAAGAGCCAGTCCCGTGGAGGTTTAAGGAGGTCTGTATAACATAGAACATGTACAGAACATGTACAGACTGTAGGGATAAAGAGAGATCTTCCACCTAATTACAGGTTCAGTTCTCCCAACCGCCTCATACAGAGTGACATTTCAATGTCAGCTCACCCAGTCTTTCACTTGATCAGAGTCCTTGGTGTTCTTTTCTTTTTTTTACATTTTCCGTCAGAGACAAATGTTCAATTCTCATTATTCCTTTACCAAGACCAGTCTTTGTGTGAACGAGTCTTGCTATGTGTGTGTGTGTTACCTGAGTTTGCGACAACAGCTGTCTGCACGGTGGCACACACCCAGAATACTCACTTTCTTCACTGGTTGTACTTATTCCTGCCTCTAGATGGCAGTATAGGTCCACTATTCTAATATCTGGCATACAGTCTCAGTACCGTGAAATTGGTTTAGCCATAGTTATCACAATGATTGTGTGCTAAAGTACAAAACTGTTATGTTAATGAAATAACCAACAGAAAACATAGACGTGAAAACAATTTAGTCTCATCCTGTTTTTATCAACTTTATGATAACATACTTTTTCTCGTTCCATACATCTCTAGCTGGGCCAAGAGTGACTCCACTGAGTGAGACTGGGGAAGACTGGGGTAAAATCATAACCCACCTGAAGGTGGTGCTAGTGTAACACGTGAACAGGTTCAAATTGTCTGTCTCTGCAGCTGCTAAACCCACCATGTGTGTGAGTGTGTGAGTGTGTGTTAGTGAGTGCGTGTGTGTGCGTGTGTCCTTGCTGCACTGTTGACCTTTCACCCCGCTTCTCTCTGTCTGCGCTCTGTAATGACCCTGATCAATCGCTCCACTCACTCCCGATCCTCCCAATTATCTTCTGTTTATCCACCTATTATTCCCTTCCCTTCTCTCTCTCTCTCTCTCTCTCTCTCTCTCTCTCTCTCTCTCTCTCTCTCTCTCTCTCTCTCTCTCTCTGCTTCTCTTCTTCCCCCCTCTCTCTCTCTCCTTCCCCCTCTCTTTCCTTCCCTCTCTTTCTCTCCCTCTGTTTCTCTCCTTCCCTCTCTCTCTCTCGCTTTCCCTCTCTCCCTCTCAATTATCACTCTACGTGGGGGAGCAGTGCATGGTGGGTAATGAGGGACTCCTGACTTATCTTAGTAACCTTAAAGGCCCGTTCATTACCACATAGACACCCTAGACACACACACACACACACATTCACACACAGGGAGAGAGAGAGAGGATGGATAGAGGGAGGGAATCTGCTAAATGTCAGCGGTGTGTCTCCTGGGTCTGAGAGACGAGTGAGTGACAGGAGAACAACGGCCGCCGGCCCCATTCAGAAACACTGCCACTGTGTGTGTGTGTCTGTGTGTGTGTGTGTCTGCGTCTATGTGTGTATATCTGTGTGTGTCTGTATCTGCGACTATGAGTGTATGTCTGTGTGTGGACTGTGTGTCTGCATCTGTGTCAGTGTACCTGTGTCTGTGTCTGCGTGTGTATATCTGTGTGTGTCCTGTGTGTATGTCTGTGTCTATCCCCCCCCACACACACGGTAAGATGTGGATGTTGAGAGGGATCAGCAGTGATGTGGATGGCTTAGTCAGAGCTGTCAATCAATACTGGTCTCCAGAGAATACTGGCCTATTGAACACAGACAGACTACTCACATCTACTCTCTCTCCATCTCTCTCTCTCTCTCTCTCTCTCTCTCTCTCTCTCTCTCTCTCTCTCTCTTTCTCTCTCTCTCTCTCTTCTCCTCTCCTATCCTCTTACCGTCTGGTCTTTCTTGCTTCACACACACACACACACACACATCCACGCACACACACACACACCTACACACACACAAACACATACACACACACACAAAGCGATTTAATTTTCTGTGGTCAGTGCTCTAACTGTATGGCTCTTCACCTGTGAGATGTCCTTTAGCAGCCGTCAAGAATCACTCCACTCAGAGAGGAGGGTAAGCACAGCTGGCACGGCTATTACACACACACACATTCCTTTAGTTAGGGATCAATAGGCTGTTGCTGTTAGCAGCTGTAGTATCTCTGTAGTCTCTATCTCTCGAGTATTGATGTGATGTGGCCGCAATGTGGTCACTCTGCACCCCAGATCCACCTGACCTCAAATGATCTGTGTTTCCCTGGGGACCCATTACCAAGACGCACACAGTGGCAGAAGTACAGAGGACTGAGCCCAGACACACACAGTGGCAGAAGTACAGAGGACTGAGCCCAGACACACACAGTGGCAGAAGTACAGAGGACTGAGCCCAGACACACACAGTGGCAGAAGTACAGAGGACTGAGCCCAGACACACACAGTGGCAGAAGTACAGAGGACTGAGCCCAGACACACACAGTGGCAGAAGTACAGAGGACTGAGCCCAGACACACACAGTGGCAGAAGTACAGAGGACTGAGCCCAGACACACACAGTGGCAGAAGTACAGAGGGCTGAACCCAGATGCACAACAAAACAAACGGTTAGATTTGATATCACAGAGTGAGGTGGAGCAGAGTCTAACACCATTTGGTTGGATTAAATTAATGGTAGAGTTAAGGTACTGTTGTATTGAATTAATTAAAGTTGCACTATGCAGAAATCGCTCTGCCATTTCCTGGTTGCTAAAACTCTAATAGTTCACCTAACTTCAGTTTATGTGAAAAATAAGCAAGTAGAGAATCATTGTACCATCTAAACCACTGTGAAATATATTTCCCATAACCAACAATATTGTTGTTTCAGCTGTTTGAAGCTGGTGTACAAAAATGAAAGTAAAAGAAGCTAAAAGAAAACTTAAGAATGGGAAGCATAGAAATACAGCACATAGAACAGATCTACCGCTTCTTAAACTTGCTTTCAAGTAGAATGATAGATCTGTAACTCACATTTCTATGTGAATTTGGTCGGGTCACCCAAAAAGTCACATATTGCCTCTTTAAGGTAATGTTGTATTGAATTAATTGTTGAGATAAAGTTCTGTTGTATTGAATTAATGGAAGAGTTAAGGTACTGTTGTATTGAATTAATGGAGGAGTTAGAGGAATGTTGTATTGCACATGTGCTCACTATGACAACGTTACTACTAGCATGAGCCATGCAAGAACCATCTATGATTGGTCTTGCTGTGTGTGGATGTGGCTGAGAGGGTAAACCATCTAGGATTGGTGTTGCTGTGTGTGGATGTGGCTGAGAGGGTAAACCATCTAGGATTGGTGTTGCTGTGTGTGGATGTGGCTGAGAGGGTAAACCATCTAGGATTGGTGTTGCTGTGTGTGGATGTGGCTGAGAGGGTAAACCATCTAGGATTGGTGTTGCTGTGTGTGGATGTGGCTGAGAGGGTAAACTGTTAACCACTGACCTTAACCCTTATTGACCAGGCCCTCACCTCTGACCATGTTTAATGACCAACCCCAGAGTGCAGTGTAGAGATTAATGACCGTGGGGAGCTGAAGGACCATGGAGGGTTGAAAGAGGAACCCTCTACCTGTGACCAACCCTCCCTCCCCCTGGACCGAGAGCAGACCTCATCCATACCGTCTTTCCCTATGCCTGGGACACATTCATACACATTCACACCAGTGGAGGCTGCTGAAGGGAGGACGGCTCATAATAATGGGTAGAACGGAGCAAATGGAATGGCATCAAACACATAGAAACCATACGTTTGATACCATTCCACTACTTCCGCTCCAGTCATTACCACGAGCCCATGCTTCCCAATTAAGGTGTCACCAACCTCTTGTGATTGACACATTTGGGACGTGAGGCGCCCCCGGGAATGAGAGGTGTGTGACTCCCAGTGTTGGGGAAGCTACTCTGAAAGTAGCGTTTACCTAGATACCAATTACTTTACACTGCAAGAAGTGAAGCTACACTAGAGGTACCCTTCAGAAAAATAAAGTTTACTGAACTAAAGTTACTCTGAAAAAGTAGTTCACTACATCCAAACTACTTTGTGAGAAATTATCATATGTAAATCTGGAATGTCATAGACTACAAATTGCAAGAACATATCACTTTGGGGTCATATGTTAACAGAATGTGTAATTTAGCCTATTAAACACAAAAACAATGTTTCAAGTGAGAATTAGGCAGGTCTGATGCCGATAAATAAAGGAAATGATTGCCTACTTCACCCATATTTTTGTTTCTTTTTGCAAAGTTCCAGTAGTTAGCTACATCGCTACATGACAAAAACGTAATTAACTGAATTTAGTTCAACTAGCACCAAGCTACTGCAAAATGTAGTTAAATTACTAGTTGAATTACATGTAGTTCACTACTCCCCAACACTGACACACTTAGTGAACAATTGGCTGGTCCTCCTCTATCCCACAGTCCCCTGTGAGCTCATTAGCCCCAATCAGCAACCCCTGCCCCCCACCCCACCCTACACACAAAATACACTCTCCATCAACAGTTTATGTGTGTGCGTGCGTGTGTGTGTTTGTGTTAGAGGACAATGAAGGTCAGAGAGACCCATGGGTACCTCCAGTCTCCCCCTGGAACTCCCCACAACCCTCTACAGTAGAGAGAGAGAGAGAAGAGGGGAGGGAAAAGAGCTGAAAAGGAGGAGAAAGGTGGGTGGAGAAATAATGTGTAAATTAGTATAGGCCTAATGACTCTGTGTATCTAAGAGTGACTTGGGACCAGAGAGACCAGAGAGACACCAGAGAGAGAGACCAAAGAGAGTCCAGAGAGAGACCAGAGAGAGACCAGAGAGACACCAGAGAGACCAGAGAGAGACCAGAGAGACCAGAGAGACCAGAGAGACCAGAGAGACCAGAGACCAGAGAGAGACCAAAGAGAGACCAGAAAGAGACCAGAGAGAGATCAGAGAGACCAGAGAGACACCAGAGAGACCAGAAAGAGACCAGAGAGAGACCAGAGACCAGAGAGAGACCAAAGAGAGACCAGAAAGAGACCAGAGAGAGATCAGAGAGACCAGAGAGACCAGAGAGAGCCCAGAGAGAGACCAGAGAGAGACCAAAGAGAGACCAGAGAGACCAGAGACAGACCAGAGAGAGACCAAAGAGAGACCAGAGAGAGAGGAGACAGACCAGTCAGTGAGAGTCTTTGTAAGAAGTCGTCAGGTGAGTCTTACTGGACTAAGAACAGCCTGAGACATAATAACCTGTGGCCCACAACATCATTATCTCTGTCTCTCCCTCTCTCTATATTCTTTCTTTTCTAGTCTGTCTGTCTGTCCGTCTGTCCTCCCTCCTGGTCCTTTTCCCTCCCTCCATTCTTCCCTCTCTCTGCATCTCTCTGCCATGTAGCAGTGATCATAGCTGAATGAACCTGTAGAGTCTTAATCAGAGCCTTGGCAGAAACATCCCTTACACCACCCCAATCATCTCCTACATACACACACACACACACACACACACTCACACACGCACATGCACACGCACAGCAAACACACACGCACACACTAAACAAACACGCATCCTTAATGTGACACCAATCATCTCCTCCTCATCTCAATGAGCGCCCCACCCTAAAATAACACACGAGACACCCTCCTCTCCACTCAATCAGCTTCAACAGTGTGTGTTTGTGTTGAGGAGGGGGTTGGGGGGGGGGATTAATTTCTCTATTTATCTCAGTGACCTGAATTAAAGCGTAACCTCCCTGGCCCCCCAGCCCCCCCCCACCCCCTCCTGTTATCTTTTCATCTCCCCCGCCCCCTCCCGTCAGGGCAGTGTGTGTATTGATAATGGCCATTAGCATATTTATGATCATTGCCAGCCTCTTATTGTTTGTGTGGAACATTAATCTTCATCTGATGCCTAGCGACTGACAGCTCAATCTAACAGGCCATCACCGGGCACACACACACCCTCATGTTGAGGAGGGGACATTGTCTACTGGAAAACACACGCACACACAGACCTCAACGCAGAGACATTGACAAACCAGACTAGAAGACGGGCATTGTCTTTCTGCAGCAAACACACACATGTGTACAAATACACACACACAGGAAGACAAGCATCTTTGTGCTACACACACACACACACAGTGATTGACGTTCACCCCAGTGTGTGTAATCAGGTGAGGTTGTTCTCTCCAGCTGAGACGAGGGCATGCTGGCATCACGGTTGGCGTGCTGATGGTTCCTCTGTACCAGGCTGGGCCCACTGCTCCCCCAATCAGCCTCAAACCAAGCCCACTCTGGGAGACAGCCTGTGAGTGGAGACCACCAGTATGACACCCAGAACACGTCAAGATTCAAGACTAGATAAATATGACCAGTTCTATTCACAGTAAAGATGACAACTCCTATTCTACAATACAGTATTAGATCTGTGTCTCACTGTCTCTCGAAGTCTAAGAGGGCTCAGCAGCAGTCCCTGTAGCCTACAGTAGACTGGGTAGAATTAGTCCTATAAATGTCTCTCCTTGCAGAGCCATAAACATAGAGTTTTATTAAGGCTATCTATAACACGCCACTATCAGACATTGTTGATAGCTTTATTAAAACCTCCCAGAGATGGTTATTTTATGTCACTGAACTAAATCACTTTTACACAAAGTTTGTGTGTGTGTGTGCTTGTCTGTGTGCATGCAGGTGCATATGCATGTGTGTGCGTGTATCTATCACTCCGAAGGCTCTGCAGAGTTAACAGTTACGAGGTACAGTATATGCTAATATATTTCAATACTTTATAGAAGCAGTAAAATCTGAAATCCATAATTTGTTAACGTGTTCCATGTAAAACAGTGCTAAAAGATGTCCCATGAATATCAATGCAGATTTGCTTTGATTAAACAATCTATCATTGCCACACTATAGGCCTACAGTGTGTTCTCTTCTCTGCATTAACCCTTTACACTGAAGATGACATTACTCATCCCATCAAGGGACATTTGGAGGACAGAATTACCAGAACTACCTACATCCTAGACCAGTGGTTCCCAACCTCTTTAGGTTACTGTACCACCAACTGAATGTTGCTCTGCCTGGAGTACCCCTGAAGTATCCCCTAATGTGCATTTTACCAGTAAGCATATGGTCTCATGAGTCTTCTCAAGTACCCCCTGTGGATAGGCCAAATACCCCCAGGGGTCCTAGTACCCCTGGTTGGGAACCACTGTCCTAGACAATAGACAAACTTAGTTGACTTTTCATAAGTGCACATTCCCTCTCTGAGTTGGAGCAATCCTTGTTACTTCTCTCCACTCTGGGTTGGAGGTGAGATGGTGGCGAGATGTATAGGTGTATGTGTTCTCTCGGGGCTCTAGCCCAGCGGTCTGTGACCAGGTGAAGGCTTGTAGTGATTCACATGTTTGTGATTCGCTCATCATCTCCATTTAGCCCATGATTAACACCCAATCAGAACACATGATTAACACCCAATCAGAACGCATGATTAACATCCAATCAGAGAGCGGGGTTAAAAATACAGAGTTCATCTTTAATGTTATAATAACGAGGGTACATGCTCTCAAACTGCCAACAAAACAGATTTACACAAATAAACACACACACACCTATACATCTCACCTCTGCTTCCCCCTCCCCCCAGCCACACATATGCATCTATAAAAACCCAGCACACATACGCACACAGACACCTATACATCTTTCAACCTCCGCCCCGATCTCTCCTGGTGTCTGTGTGTGTGGAATTAGAGCCTATTTAAAACCAACCCTGCGGTCTCATTAATTAATTAAGCCTGGGTGCAGGTAGCTCCTGGGCGGTGGTTATCACTGGAGCTCAGGACACACCGTGTCTCAATAACAGAATTACACTACCCCACCACAGGGCTCAGTGGAGGAGGGAGGGAGGTGGGAAGGGATGAGGGGGGACTGACTGACTTGACGGCTTTGAGGGGCAGACAGACAGTCAGAGAGACAGACAGATGGGGAGACAGAAGAACACAGTCCTCCTGTGTGTCCAGAAGCCCGATAGTCTCCTGCTTTAAATCACTGTGTTTATGAGCTGCTGATAGCCCAGGTGGAGGATGGGGGATCCGTTCACCACACTTCGTCTCCCACCCCCTCATCCCACCCTCTCCTCTCCCCGTGGCTCCAGTGTGTGTGTTCTCTCCCTGTGGCTCCAGTGTGTGTGTTCTCTCCCTGGTGGTTCCAGAGGGCCTCTTTATCCTCCCCTCCTAGCAGGGTCTCTAAATCACCGTGGTAACAGCCCTCCTCATCTCCTGCTAATTCCTCTGCTCACTGAAACATTGACTGAACACACACACTCGCGTTCACAAACACACCCCTCTCTGTGGCATTGCATTTGCAGTGGGTAGATGACAGTTGGATTTGGAGTGTGTTGGATACCTGGCCTGATACACAACAGTCTGGGACAAAAGAGAAAAAGAAAGAACTTGACAACAAAACAAGAAGAGTTGGTAAACTAGCTATGTGTCCTCTGACTGTTTTATTGAGACTTGAGGAATGTCAATAAGAGCTCTTCTAGAGGCCAGTAACAACACAGACTGGCCAGCAGACAGCATGACCTTCTATACAGCACACACACTCCTAATAACCAACACACAGCAACATCTCCTAATAACCAACACACAGCAACATCTCCTAATAACCCAGAGACAGACAGCAACAGCAATGTACAGGCCAAACATTCCCTCATTGTGAAAAGTAACTAAGGTCTGAGAGGACAGAGGAAGTGGCAAACATCCTGCTTATCGATCTGTGGCTGCCAACTGGCTAATGGCGCTCGGTGGCATGCGCAAACACACACAGTAGCATGAGTATAACACTACAGATCCATCCTAGTGGTTGTGTAGCTCTTGTTCATTAAGCCCTTGGTCACCCCCACACACACACACACACACACTTCTGGAACTGAGGGCCGGTGCTGGTATTGTTCCGACAAACCCCGGGGCAGAATGGGTAAACTCGTTACTCTTTCGTTAATTGGAGCTGAGATTCCATCCCTCCATTCCCTCAGCAACCTCTCCTGGGGGAACAATGACTAATTGTCTACAGTCCTCGCACCTCTACATTACCCCCCCTCCCCGTCTCTGTCCTCCAGTAACCCTATTTTATCCCTACATACCTAGCCCATCCACCTCTGCCTGGCTGGAGCTGCAGTAGGATGAAGTTGCACCAATGAGATGCTGATCTCAGGTCAGTTTTCCATTCTTTGGTTCGGATTTAGGCTAGGATTGAGAGAAGGTAAACTGATCCTAGATGTGTTTAAGGGCGACTTCTACAGAAAGCTGCTCCGCTACCACACTCCACCCCTAGCCCAACACGCTACAACCCCAGCCCAGCCTCGGTCTCTGCCTCAACAGAGGTGTCACTGGGTCAGCCTGAGGATGTACCCATGCAGCTGGTCTGAGAAGGCCTCCAGGGAGAACTTCTCCTGAACCCGCCTCCTGCCAGCATGGCCCATGTCTCTGCGGAGCTGGGGGTCTCTGAACAGCTTCTCCATGGCCAGGGAGAAGGCCTCGGCCGTGGGCTCACACAGGAAGCCCGTCTCCCCGTCACCTACACTCTCCAGAGGCCCTCCAGACCTCACAGCAATGACGGGACAGCAGCAGTACATGGCCTCCACTGGCACTATCCCAAAGTGCTCTCTGCTGGGCGTGTAGAGAACGCCTGCACTGCCCCGCAACAGCACCACCTTCTGGCTGTCTGAAGGAGAGCGCAGGAAGGTGACAGAGTCCTCTACTCCCAGCCGTGCCGCTAGCTCCTTCAGCTCAGCGTAGTGCTGGACATTCTCAGCGACGCGGCCGTCATACCCCCCTGCCACCACCAGGTGGAGTCTTGCCTGGTCCCCCGGGGCGAGGCGGGCCCTCAGGGAAGAGAGGCCCTCCAGGGCCAGACCCAGGCTCTTCTTCCTCTCATAGCGGTTCAGGGACAGGAAAAAGCAGGACACGCCCTCAGGGACCAAGCCCCCCAGACCCTGCTCCAGCTGCTCTTTAGGGGGCTGGTCGAAGCTGTGTGTGTTGAGGGAGGGGTAGAGGACGTCAGTCTGGACCCCATCCAGGGTACAGAAGGTCTCCCTGAAGACCCCTGCGGTGAAACAACTGTTCACCAGAACCTGGGACAAGAAACAAGAAGGATTAGTCAGTGATATCTCATCAACAAGGGCAGAGGAGGGAGATCGATTGAGAAAATCAAAACTAGCGCCCAATGAAATGAATGAAACTGTTGGTATTTTGGACTCTTAAGATCTAATCCTGCTTTCTCTGGTTCTATCCTCTCACCATATCAGCCATGCCAGTGGTGAGTTCCTCCAGTCTGTCTATGGGGGCGCGGTAGAGCTTTTTCAGAGCTGAGCCTCTCTGGGTCAGGAGCTGGTCTGGGAAATGACAGTAGAACAGAACCTTTTTCCTCTGACGAGACAACCTCAGGACTGGGATACACACCGACACCTGTAGGAGGAGAGAGAGTAGAGTTATATCTACTAGAATCACAACTACAGAAAAAGTGAAGGCAAAAAAGAGTAGTCTGAAGGTGAGTCAAAATCAAAAGGTAATGGACTGAGTTATGCTGAAGTGAAAAGAATAGAGAAACAAAATAGATGGTGTGTCACCAACCTGATCACAGAAGACCATGTCGTACTCTACTCCACTGAGGAAGACCAGGTAGAGAGCTACGTAGATCATCCTGAGGTAGGCACACAGGGCATGAAGGTACCCAAACACACTGGTGGGCAACCAGTCACCCACACAAACCTGGAGATGACAAACAGGGTCAGATAGGAAAGTAGTGTTTGTGTTATAACACTGTTATTGGATTACACTGTTACAGACACCCACCACGTTCAGGTCTGGGTCCAGTGTCTCTGAGAAGCAGTGTGTGGGGTCATGGTGGGCCGTCCAGATCTGAACACTGCAGCCGCGAGAGCGTAGAGCTACAGCTGCATCCACCACCAGCCTCTCTGCACCACCTATACCCAGGTCTGGGTGGAGAAACACCACCCCCACCATCCTGGAGGAGACAGATAACATGCTTAAAGAAGCCTGATGACACTGACAGGTTGACAGGTGCGTCATCAACATGGGGCTTCTTCAGAAGGGGCAGACAGTACTAATACATTCAATACAACGTTACAGAATGGAGGACATTATTGACATGGCAGAGAGGTGGATTGTTTAGTCTACAATGCCACAACCCATAGAACGTTGTCCCATTGAATTGGCTAAGCGCCAACATCAGCTGACTGTCATGTTGTTGACACAGATAATAGCTATTTCTAGCCGACAGCTATACTAAACAGAGTGAACATAGAGCTTATATCAACCTGAGAGTAGCTAGTATCACAGAGACCAGCTAGTATGCATTAGTTACTAATTCAGTGTGGACGTTGTCTGTCATAACTGTACCTTTCGCTCCTTGATAATGCAGTCTGTCCAACTTGTGTGTCCAGGAAACAGTGGTCAACTTGCTAACGCTTATATGGCACTGTGCCTGTTAATCGACATGATGGCTCAAATGTTCAATTTATTTCCAACGGCAAATCCCCTTGTGTTGAACCAAAATGGCGTCAGATGCCACCCTCTGCAGCACGTCGCTTCCTGTGAGACACGTCACCTCTCTCGGCACACACACTTTTTATTTGCCTTTCGTTCAAACTCTAAAATTACATTAAACAAATTATGAATTACAGTTTATTATTTTAAATAAATACTTTTGACCTTGATATTATATATTAATCTATAATTTGTAATAAATTGAATCCGTTAGATGTAAATTATGAACTATCTTGGTTCAGGCTTGACATAGGGCACCTAAAATGGTCCTTTATTCTGTAGTCGTGTCCTTTTTAGACAAGCGTCATCTTTCGGTGATCCCTTCTGAAGTTGTGGCGATTTGTGTACAGAACTGCTGCCCATTTGACGTGGACTTCAGTTAGAAGAAGATTTTAAGTTTTCTTCTCCAGCTGAAATCGCAAATACAACTTAAAATGGTAAGAATTCTGTTATTTTTGTCAAATAATGTATACTGTTGCACACCTCTAACTTGGCTTTAGCCAACTAGATAGCTAGGCAGCTAACGTTAGTTAGCTAGCTAGCTCTCATTCAATTTAGCTAGGCATAAGAGACATTCAATTAGCCTCTCTTAGCTAACTAACCTAGTACAATTGCAGGCATGATATTATAGTTAAGTCTTATATTAGTCTTATTTTACATTGCTATTTTATATTGTAATCATTCTTTACCGGCGAGGTGACTGTCAGGTTTAGAAACCATTTAAGGTAGCCAGCTAGCTAAAGTCAGGTTAGTTAGCATGATGATCCATTATCTATTTGTAGACTTGACTATTTTTCGAATCAGCGAATCTTTATTCTGTTATGTGTAAGACAAACAGTCATTGCAATGATATGATCATTTAGAAATGTCATTTCTGACTCGCTATTCCTGGCGCTTTAGGGTAGTCAGTCATCGCTGGTAAAGAGGGCCTCTAGTAGTAGCTAGAGTGATCTCCAATATATTTTGAGGAAGTTAGTTGATTGAGTGATTATCATTTCAGAGAACACCACATCCAATGTGGGTCAGATGATCCAATGGTTAGTTTTCTGTTTTCTAATGTAATCTTAGTATTTTGTGTGTGTTTAACTGTGTCCTCTCTTACTCAGCCTGGACCAGCATCAAGTGCAACTAATGTCGGTGCAGGGAGCCGATCCCCCAGCAAGACAGTGGCCCCCCGCGCAGCAGGATCCACAGTCCGACAGAGGTAATCATTTAATAATAGAGTGTTTCATAACAATCTCAAATCGCTTCAAAAGCAAAAAACACACAAACAATACATCATGGTACACACACGCACTTTGTTCCCTGGCAGCAAGAGCTACAGTCTAACAAAGGGAGACGCACACAAAACCCCACCCAACACAGCAGGATTTACAACAAACAAACACAAATAAGACTCCGGTCAGACTCAAGACATTACATACTGGTACCCTTAACCACCCTCAAGCATCAACATTACCGCTTAGCTCCAACCTATAACACATGAGTGCATTACTAAAATAAACTACAGATTAGCTAGACTAGAGGATGTGAAATGATGATTTGGGACCCTCCTCCCCTTCCCTGTCTCTCTGATTACATAATACTATAGGGAGAGTAATGGTGTTTAGATATCACTCTGTGAGTAGATACCACTAGATAGATGTTGGCGCTTTAGGCTTAATCAGTATGTAATCAGCCTCGCTGTCATCAACATCATTACATCAACATAACCCATTACTACCTTCTCCCTCATTCACTCATTACCTCATTTAGCCCCGTTAAATCTCAGCTGATGAGTACAGCAGTTATGAATCACTACATCAGGACGTTAACTACTGGAGCTAGTCTGAACGAAAACTGCCGTGGTAGAGAGAGATAGGTACTGTAGTGTGTTCTACCTCCAACAGCAGTGTTTCCCCTATATTCATTTAGCAGTGGTGGCCCACTGCTGTTAAATTGTTCCGATTGCTGAAAAAAATTGTAATATTTTTAAATGTGTATATCCAGGGGTCTTATTAGCTTTTAGAAATCTGCATTTTTCAAAACGCAGACCATCAAAAAATCTGCATTTTTAAACCATTTCACCTGTTTCATATTGAAAGTCAAGTTTCTTTTTTCTTCAATATTGTGATAAGGGGCATGCAACTATAGTTTTTCTTCACACAAAATACATTAGTGCAACACATCTGGCAGAAAATTGTTTTAATCAGATGTCAACAGAAGTGCAACGCTATTAGGCTGGAAGCAACACAAGTAAATTAGCTTACAATGAAAAAGCAAGGTATTTTTTGCAAAAACGATGCATGGCCATCATATTTTTTATGTTTATCATAGAAAGAATGTAGCCAGCTACATTTCCTAATGTTTTGCGTGAAGTTTAACTTGCTACTGGAGGAAAACTACAGAGAAAAGTATCCTACACATCAGTCAGAGTGCTGTCTTGTGATCCAACGACGAGAGCAAATATATTGTGTCAGAGTGGAGAAGTGCAACTGAAGCACGAAATTGGTCTTTTTACATTCATGATTAGGAGCGAACCCTGACTGAAGCGTAGCAGAATTAACAATAAGCATTTAAGATCTGCGTTTACAAAATGCAGCAAGATATTTTTTTTCCTGTGTTTTTATATTTTATTTTCTGCATGAAAAAACACTGGACAGTGTCTGCGTGATTTATGTCATTTCACACAGTGACGTTATCTTTGAAGTTATGGGTTCAGATATGGCATAGAACCGCACAGTCACTGCAGAGGCAGAATTTCCCAGAGCCTCAGTGTTATGAAATCTAACCATCTGAGACTCAGGCAAAAAACAGGAGTAAAAGCAGGTTAATTTTTTCAGTGTGCAGGCAACTCTGTAAAGGTGTGACAATTTCTATAGGGGGCCTACAGGTCATATTAATGTATCTTGTAACTAGCTTGTTGTCTCTTGTATATGATGTTATAGCTCACGTGTTGTCTCGTATGTGTGATGTCACAGGAAAGCAACGAGCAGCGGAACGCGCAGTGCAGGCAGGAGCACAGCGTCAGCGGGCGGCACAGGGGGCATGTGGCGCTTCTACACTGAGGACTCACCAGGACTCAAAGTGTGAGTGTATACGCACGCATACCCACACGACCATACCCACTCACTAGCATTCCTTCAAATGCACACACATACATCCATATAACGTTATATATATATATACACACACACACACACACAGAGTAGGTATTGTCAGTGTTTATGAGGAAGAGCATGAATGTTTAATGGCAGTAAATGAGACTTGGGGGACTGAGGCTAAATGCTGATCAGACCCCAGGGTGTGTATGTTCCTGGAACCCGCCCACTCCCCCCTGTCCCCCTCCTACCAGACACCCAGTCAGTTCAGCTCCATACTGTTCCTAAACACTGGTGAGCACTCCAGCTTTCTGACAATCTGACCGCTTTCTGACCACTGTTCTATGACTCCTGGTCACGGTTATAGACTGACCACTACTGACCAAGGTTAGAGGTCTTCTCTACTCCACACTGTTCATTGGCCAGCTGTAGTTACTGAGGGTGTTGCTCCTGTAGTCAAGGACAGACGGTTGTATGGTACGGTGGTGTGTATCGAGCGTGTGTATATCGAGTATGTGTATTCCTGTGTTGAACGCTGGTCTCAGAGCTTCATTAAGATCCGCTCAGAAAGGTCAAGTCAATTACAGCCTTCAGAGAGGAGGAGTGGGGTTGGTATGGTAACGCTCTCTTCCCCCCCCACCCTTCCACTTCAGGGACGGAGCCTCTCTTCTCATCAAATCCTCATCAATGAATGCAGAAACACCACTCATAGGACCACAGATCTACTGGCTCCCAGGCAGTGTTTCCCCTAGAATTGATCTTAGGCGGGGTGCAGAGGCACCCACATCTGCCAGAATGGAGATTTTCAATGAAGGCAACAGTTGAGGGCATGGGGTATCAGTGCTAGACAGTTAGGGGAGGCCTGCCCCACCTCAGTAATGCTAGGAGAAACACTGGTCCCAGTTCAATGGTAATAAGGCTGGTTAGAGCTCAAAGGAGCTCCATATAAACCACCTGTCTGACAGACCGACCACAGTCAAACTACTACAACACCAGGGTTTCTGTTAGCCGGTAATAGACGACTTTTGGCTTCTTTTTTTTGTTAAGCTGATAAATAAAATTGGCACCGGCCAATTGTCCAGGAGAAGAGAAAGTCCCATTGCAAATAATGCTTTTTAGCATATTAATTGATGGAAATACACTTGACTCGTCATACTTATCGGTCTATAGGTTAATTTGCATAATTTAGTGGAAATAAATTGGCGTGTGTGTACATTTATATTAATTATGTATCTTTATCACATGCATAGGCTTACAGTATACAGACAGCCTTTGAGCAGAAAATCTGTCGTAGTAAATGCATCCGCAACGGAAGACAGGCTTCATCAGCATGTCACACACCGCTTTACAATGAGCTGGAGGCAGTATGCATTTTGAAAAAATGTACTTAATTGTTTGAAACCTGAACGTTTTACAATATGTTATAAGGCATGTTTTACCTTGCTTCAAAGTAGCCTAGCCTAAATCTGACCATATCCGTGGAGGCAATTATTTTATATCAACTTTCTTTCATTGTCCAGTAGCCAAAGGCACAATGCTAGTCATATTAGCAACCCATGCTAGTTGTTGCATTTTAGCTCTCTCCTCTTTCAACATTTCTAACGGATATTTTAATCTCTGTCACATGAAACCTCTCGCATGTGCGGTGTGCTTTTGACAACAGTGTTTTCATGCTAATTGCATTATGGAACGAACATTCGCTTGTAGCCTACTGCCCTGTGTGCATTGCTGCGCTGTAGCCTAGGCCTACTGGTTGTATGAATTTGGGATCTATCGTCCCATAACTGTCCCAGAGTCTGTTGGAATAGGCCATTTCTTTTTCAACAAGCTGACCAATAGAATGGGTAAACTAATAGATTGACACAGGCTGGTGATTTTGCTGTTCGTTACTCATCTTGTTGGCTGAGGAAAAGTAAATGTTGACAGTTATTCTAACATCTTCAAAGTGTGCATAAAAATTCGGTAAGAAGGACCGCACATCGTTGCATCCTGGACTTGCATGTTCTGTTAATATGAATTACCATATTCTAAATGTGATTTCTGTCATCCTGAGCACCGTGAGTGGATGCCCTAATCGGGTTACTCACCCAATGCATATAGGTCCTGTAAATTTAAAATGCTTCAGGTCAAATGTCCGGAACCACATATTCCTAATGGAAACCCTGTACAACAATCAGCCCCAAGCTAATTCTCTCTCGTGCTCTCACTATATATACAAAAGTATGTGGACACCCCTTCAAATTAGTGAATTTTTCAATTTCAGCCACACCCGTTGCTGACAGGTGTATAAAATCGAGCACACAGCCATGCAATCTCCATAGGACAACATTGGCAGTAGAATGGCCTTACCGAAGAGCTCAGTGACTTTCAACGTAGCACTGTCATAGGATGCCACCTTTCCAACAAGTCAGTTCGTCTAATTTCTGTAAGTGCTGTTATTGTGAAGTGAAAATGTCTAGGAGCAACGACGGCTCAGCCGTGAAGTTGGAGGCCACACAAGCTCACAGAACGGGACCACCGAGTGCTGAAGCGCGTAGCGCGTCAAAATGAGGTGGAATAATGGTCTGGGGCTGTTTCTTCATGGTTCGGGCTAGGCCCCTTAGTTGCAGTGAAGGGAAATGTTAATGCTACAGCATACAATGACGTTCTAGAAGATTCTGTGCTTCCAACTTTGTGGCAACAGTTTGGGGAAGGCACCTATACCTGTTTCAGCATGACAATGCCCCCGTGCACAAAGGGAGGTCCATACAGAATTGGTTTGTCGATCGGTGTGGAAGAACTTGACTGGCCTGCACAGAGCCCTGACCTCAACCCAATCGAACACCTTTGGGATGAATTGGAACGCCAACTGCGAGCCAGTCCTAATCGCCCAACATCAGTGCCCAACCTCCCTAATGTCTTTGTGGCTGAATGGAAGCAAGTCCCCGCAGCAATGTTCCAACATCTAGTGGAAAGCCTTCCCAGAAGAGTGGAGGCTGTTATAGCAGCAAAGGGGGGACCAACTCTTAATTTTCATGATATTGGAATGAGATGTTCGACGAACAGGTGTCCACATAGCTTTTGGTCATGTAGTGTATTGCTCCAGAAATGCATACTGTAGGGCCCTCAAACTCAACTATGGACCTCGAAGCCAGTTCCACTGCATTTTTACATTGTTCCCCTCTAATCAGGGACTGATTTAGACCTGGGACACCAGGTGGGTGCAATTATCAGGTAGAACAGAAAACCAGCAGGCTCCGGACCTCATAGGGGAAGAGTTGAGTACCCCTGCTGTAGGGGATTTGGCCAGTTTGGCATTGTGCCACTGTTTTCCGTGTGTATAGTAACCTGTGTGTGTCGTCTCTCCTTAGTGGTCCAGTACCAGTGCTGGTGATGAGTTTGCTGTTCATCGCGTCGGTCTTCATGCTGCACATCTGGGGGAAGTACACCCGCTCCTAAACCCCGCCCCCTGACCCTTCACCATCAACCCCTGACCCTGCGCCGAGGCTTCTTAACACATCGGACCTGGACCAAACAACCAACCAACCTGAAACCCCAACAACACTACTCGCCTGGCCCGGCGGGCGGTAGAGACCCAATCTGTCTGGTGTGCGCATAGAGCAGGGCAACTGTCCAGTGTCCAACTCCAGACCACCAGTGTGTTGACCCTGAGCACAGATCATCTAGGGCTGAATCCTAACATGAGAGACTCGTACTTATCTCAAACTGGCTGGTTTAGGTCCTATTGATGACAATTGGTGATTTATCTCCAGTTAGGATTGGGCACCTAGTCCCCTCACCAGGACTTCAGTAAGAATCTCTTTTTTTCAGCCTGAATTAGAACCTGTAGATTTAGTTTTGTTAACATCATTTGTACAACATTGTATTGTGATACTGTACAATAAAAGGACTCAAACAGAATTAGTTGTGTGTGTGTCCAAATGAGCATTTACACTGTAAAACTGCTTCATGCAAATTCATGATCCTTGAGTGCCTCTCAGGATACCCTGTCTGCTGCCAATCGGGGTCTTTAGTGTTTGTGTGGGTTTCCCATTGCCCTATAATGGAACATGTCCCAGAGCTCATGTAGACTGCCTTTGGCAAAGTATAGCTCATTTAGGGTGGATCAACAAATGTCCATACTAGACAATTACAGAGCACCGTATACCTTTTGTCCAGATACTGTATGTACCAAGGGAAAGGTTTGATAGCCAACTTTCATATTAGGCTTCTATTCAAATGAGCTATTAATTCAAACATTTCCCATGGCACAATATGTGTGTGAGTGTAGGTTTCCTGCCAGGTACAGGCTGTATCCGGTATGGTCAGGGCAGCACCAGCCTTTTTCAAACCGCTCCTTGGGGACCCACAGACATTTCACAATTATGTTGTAGCCCTGAACTAGCACATCTCATTCAGTTAGTCAAGGGCTTGATGATTAGTTGACAAGTTGAATCCGGTGTGCTAGCTCTGGAATAGTTCAAGATATGGAAAGGGCTGGGGGTCCCTGAGGAGAAGTTTGAAAAAGCTTGCCTTACACCAGGTTCTCCCAAACTCGGTCCTGGGGTCCCCCCTGGGTGCATGTTTTTTTTTTCTTCCCTAGCACTACACAGCTGATTCAAATGACCAACTCATCAAGCTTTGATTTGAATCAGCTGTGTAGTGCTAGGGCAAAAAACAAAACGTGCACCCTAGGGGGCACCAGGACCAAGTTTGGGAAACGCTTCCACGACTGCATTGGAATAGCATCAACCTAAGGAGAGAGCAAAGGAATCACACACACATGAAAAGAGGATAAACTGTAGGTCACAATATAATAGCCATAAGCTATGACTTCTCTTATGGCTGTTGACGATAAATAATTTGATAAATACAGTACGGTCCCTTACCACTTACATTATTACAGTGGTGAAGAACCCTTCTTCGCTCCTCTGTACCTCTAGTTTTCTCCCCTTCCCCTACCTTGGCTCTTCTCTGTTCTGTGTACAGTCGTGGTCAAAGTTTTGAGAATGACACAAGTATTGGTCTTCACAAAGTTCGCTGCTTCAGTGTTATGAGATATTTTTGTCAGATGTTACTATGGTATACTGAAGTATAATTACAAGCATTCCATAAGTGTCAAAGGCTTTTATTGACAATTACATTAAGTTTATGCAAAGAGTCAATATTTGCAGTGTTGACCCTTCTTTTTCAAGACCTCTGCAATCCGCCCTGGCATGCTGTCAATTAACTTCTGGGCCACATCCTGACTGATGGCAGCCCATTCTTGCATAATCAATGCTTGGAGTTTGTCAGAATTTGTGGGTTTTTGTTTGTCCACCCGCCTCTTGAGGATCGACCACAAGATCTCAATGGGATTAAGGTCTGGGGAGTTTCCTGGCCATGGACCCAAAATGTCGATGTTTTGTTCCCCGAGCCACTTAGTTATCACTTTTGCCTTATGGCAAGGTGCTCCATCATGCTGGAAAAGGCATTGGTCGTCACCAAACTGTTCTTGGATGGTTGGGGGAAGTTGCTCTCGGAGGCTGTGTTGGTACCATTCTTTATTCATGGCTGTGTTCTTAGGCAAAATTGTGAGTGAGCCCACTCCCTTGGCTGAGAAGCAACCCACACATGAATGGTCTCAGGATGCTTTACTGTTGGCATGACACAGGACTGATGGTAGCGCTCACCTTGTGTTTTCCGGATGCCCCAAACAATCGCAAAGGGATTCATCAGAGAAAATGACTTTACCCCAGTCCTCAGCAGTCCAATCCCTGTACCTTTTGCAGAATATCAGTCTGTCCCTGATGTTTTTCCTGGAGAGAAGTGGCTTCTTTGCTGCCCTTCTTGACACCATCCTCCAAAAGTATTCGCCTCACTGTGCGTGCAGATGCACTCACACCTGCCTGCTGCCATTCCTGAGCAAGCTCTGCACTGGTGGTGCCCCGATCTCGCAGCTGAATCAACTTTAGGAGACGGTCCTGGCACTTGCTGGACTTTCTTGGTCGCCCTGACGCCTTCTTCACAACAATTGAACCTCTCTCCTTGAAGTTCTTGATGACCCGATAAATGGTTGATTTAGGTGCAATCTTACTAGCAGCAATATCTTTGCCTGTGAAGCCCTTTTTGTTAAAAGCAATGATGACGGCACGTGTTTCCTTGCAGGTAACCATGGTTAACAGAGGAAGAACAATGATTTCAAGCACCACCCTGCTTTTAAAGCAGTCTGTTATTCTAACTCAATCAGCATGATTACTCTCCACAGGAGGCTGGTGAGGGGAGGATGGCTCATAATAATGACTGGAATTAAATTAACAGAATGGTATCAAATACAAATGTGTTTGACGTGTCAATACCATTACATTAATTCCATTCCAGCCATTACTATGAGCCTGTCCTCCACAACTAAGGTGACTGTGATCTTCTCCCCTCCTCTCTCTTCTCTTTGGTTCCTCTCATCCTCTCCCCTCTCTTCTCTTTGGTTCCTCTCATCTTCTCCTCTCTCTTCTCTTTGGTTCCTCTCATCCTCTCCCCTCCTCTCTCTTCTCTTTGGTTCCTCTCATCCTCTCCCCTCTCTTCTCTTTGGTTCCTCTCATCCTCTCCCCTCCTCTCTCTTCTCTTTGGTTCCTCTCATCCTCTCCCCTCCTCTCTCTTCTCTTTGGTTCCTCTCATCCTCTCCCCTCTCTTCTCTTTGGTTCCTCTCATCCTCTCCCCTCCTCTCTCTTCTCTTTGGTTCCTCTCATCCTCTCCCCTCCTCTCTCTTCTATTTGGTTCCTCTCATCCTCTCCCCTCTCTTCTCTTTGGTTCCTCTGATCCTCTCCCCTCCTCTCTCTTCTCTTTGGTTCCTCTCATCCTTTCCCCTCCTCTCTCTTCTCTTTGGTTCCTCTCATCCTCTCCCCTCTCTTCTCTTTGGTTCCTCTCATCCTCTCCCCTCCTCTCTCTTCTCTTTGGTTCCTCTCATCCTCTCCCCTCCCCTCTCTTCTCTTTGGTTCCTCTCATCCTCTCCCCTCCTCTCTCTTCTATTTGGTTCCTCTCATCCTCTCCCCTCCTCTCTCTTATATTTGGTTCTTCTCATCCTCTCATCCTCTCCTCTAAATCCACTACAGTCATTTAGAGAGGGTGAAAATGGTGGCTTCCAGTGGAGGCTGCTGAGGGGACAATGGTTCATAATAATGGCTGGAACGGATCAAATGGAATAGCATCAAACACCTGCAAACCATGTGTTTGATGTATTTGATACCATTCCACCTATTCTGCATCAGCCATTACCACGAGCCCGTCCTCCCCAATTAAGGTGACACCAACAACCTGTGGTGACTTCATACACACTGTATATATTCACACTGAATAGGATGTTGTCTATCAACTCAAAGCTGTGAGATCTGTTGCTCTTTGCTCTGCCACTCGACACACTAATACTAACTGAGCACAAAGACCATGAGGACCACTCACTCCTAGAACAAAGACCACGCAACTCTCCAGGCGCACCAAGACCATGCACCCACACAAAAAAGGCAGCTCACTCACTCACACAAAGACAACTTACCAGTAGAGGATCGTATAGTATTGGTTCACAGGAGGTTGGTGGCACCTTAATTGGGGAGGACGGGCTCGTGGTAATGGCTGGAGCGGAATCTGTGGAATGGTATCAAACACATGGTTTCCAGGTGTTTAATGCCATTCCATTTGCTCCGTTCCAGACATTATTATGAGCCGTCCTCCCCTCAGCATCCTCCACTGTATTTGTTGTGTGTAAGACAGATGGCACATTGGACTTGTGTGAGTGAGTATTGATGAATGTAGTCCTACCAGAGGAAGCTGGTGGGAAGAGCTATAGGAGGACGGGCTCATTGTAATGGTTGGAATGGGAATTAATTATTTCCGGATGTTTGATGTGTTTGATTCCAGCCATTACAATAAGCCCATCCTCCTATAGCTCATCCCACCATCCTCCGAGTCCTACCTAGTAAGAGTGATATCTGTCATGTCTGTGCCTGTGAGTCTGGTGTTTGTCTTCTCTTGATAGCCAGGTGGCCAGTTGGTCTCTGAGTCTTTAGCCAACTCCTTAGTTATTCCCATTATCAGCCAGGCTAGGTCAGTCTCTGCCTGCTGCAGTGACATTATCAGCCTGAAGGGGCACTCCAGACTGCTGTGTGAACCTCACTCACTCAGTCACTGTGGAAGGAGACAGAGCGAGCCGTCTCTCCGCGAGGAACTCTACTACTGTAGAAGTCTTGCCACTGGGTCATTTCAAAGAAATTACATAGAACCAACATGTAATAGACGTTGAATTGAGTCTATTTAGAGTTAATCATCCCTTATTGCATTCCTGCTATTAACTTCTCATAAACCAGCTTCTCAGTAGTCTGAAGGACTTTTGCCAGTTTATTCTGTCTGTCATTGCACCCTCCCTGTAAATGCCACTAGTAGCTGACTGCATTTGACTAGAGCTTTTGATACATAAAAAACTAGATGAAATTACACTGTATGGATGTTTCTCTGTGTTGACCTCTGTTTAGTAACAGTTCTGAGGACAGCATTCCCTAGATGGCCATGCTAGAAAGGACAAACATGGCTGTAATAGTGTAGAGTGGTGCTACAAACCTGTTTATCATTAATTACTTTTGTTGTGAGTGTGGTTTAACTGTGCACATGTTTCACTTCCTTCTCTTGAGTGTTTTCATATTTGGAATTATTGGCACGTGTGAGAATTCTGCACTTGACGATCGATTGATCAATCAATCGTCAGGGGCAGAATTGTCACACGTGCCAATAATTCCAAATATGAAAATAGTTGGCATGTACACACTAGTTGTCCAACCTGCAGGTCCTCTTGTAGCTGCCTCTGAGCTGAAGATGACACTGATGTGTGTGCGTGTGTGTCTGCCTGCCTGAATGCTGGTTCCTTGTGTTTAGTGTAGCATTTGGATGCTGTTCATTAATTAATCCTGTCGACCGACTCCAGTTTCCCATGAGCTCCCAGTGTTCATGGCAAATCCCGGCACCGGCCTTACACACACACACACACACACCCCACACTGGCCCAACACACTGTGGCCCAACACGGCACCATGCCAGAACTATTCAACAGAGCGATTAAATATGGAACACACACCGACGCTCCCACAGCGTTACAACACCCAAACACGACCGTCAACATGTGGAACTCAGAACTCTCTGTGTGTCTGTATAGACCTCTTTCATTGTGGATCCAAATAAAGTGTGTGTGTGTGTGCACATGTTTGTGTGCATAGTAGGACTGAGAGCCAGTGTTTACTTTTGGTTGGTTGAACCCAACTCTATACCTAAAGGTAGTTGTAGTCAAGTATATAGGAATACTTTATACCTAAAGGTATTTGTAGTCAAGTATTCAGGAAGACTCTATACCTAAAGGTTTTTTAGTCAAGTATTCAGGAAGACTCTATACTTAAAGGTATTTGTAGTCAAGTATTCAGGAAGACTCTATAACTAAAGGTATTTTTAGTCAAGTATTCAGGAAGACTCTATAACTAAAGGTATTTTTAGTCAAGTATTCAGGTAGACTCTATACCAAAATGTATTTGTAGTCAAGTATTCAGGAAGACTCTATACCTAAAGGTATTTGTAGTCAAGTATTCAGGAAGACTCTATACCTAAAGGTATTTGTAGTCAAGCATTCAGTTAGACTCCAATGTACATTTCTGTATAATTGTTTTACTCTTTAGCTTAGATTATTAAATGGTCTGAAGATGATTGAGTTAAAAACATTTTGAGAGAAAGAGAGAGAGAGGAAAGAGAGAGAGAGGAAAGAGAGAGAGAGGAAAGAGAGAGACAGAGAGGAGAGAGAGAGAGAGAGAGGAAAGAGAGAGACAGAGGGGAGAGAGAGAGAGAGAGAGGAAAGAGAGAGAAAGAGAGAGACAGAGAGGAGAGAGAGAGAGGGCAGGTTTCCTCTTCCTCTCTTGTTCTTTTTCTCTAGTAATCTTCCTGTGCAGAAACCAAAGTCTGTGATAGGGGACACACAACACACAAGATGGAGGAAAGTTGTAAATAGGTCAGATGGGTTGTCTATCCTGTGTGACACACACTCCCTCTGTGGTCTCCACATGGGGAATAAATGCTGTCGAAGACGCATCCCTGCCCAGAGCTGTTCCACAGGGCATACAAGCAGACCCAGCCCTGGGGATTCCATGTCACTGTCCAACGCACCAATAGAATAACAGACACAGTGGAGGGGGAACTGTACCACTCATTCCATCAGACAGAAGCAGGAAACCCTGAGACAGTATTTCACCACTTGTGTGTGCCACTAACCCTCTGTGTGTGTGTGTGTGTGAGTGTGTGTGTGTGTGTGCGTGCGTGCGTGTATTAAGGGATCATATGGTTGGTAAAGCGTGGAATGGAGAGGCGGCTGGCTGGCTGCTATTGATTCAGCACTCTGATCAACAGACTCCTCAAGGACATGAGAGAGAGAGATATAGAGAGACAGATAGTTAAAGCATTGTAGAAGAGTGGGTTGTTCATTCAGGCGGTTGGTCAATCAGTCAGTCAGTCAGTCAGTCAGTCAGTCAGTAAGTAGTCAGTCAGTCAATCAGTCAGTCAATCAGTCAGTCAGTCAATCAGTCAGTCAGTCAATCAGTCAGTCATTCAGTAGTTAGTCAATCAGTCAGTCAGTCAATCAGTCAGTCAGTCATTCAGTAGTCAGTCAGTAGTCAGTCAGTCAGTCTGTAGTCAGTCAGTCTGTAGTCAGTCAATCAGTCAATCAGTCAGTCAGTCAATCAGTCAGTCAGTAGTCAGTCAATCAGTCAGTCTGTAGTCAGTAAATCAGTCAGTCAGTAGTCTCTTAGTAGTCTCTCTCAAACAGGTGTCAGGTCTCCTCTCCTAGTGTGTGTAGTGTAAGGTAAGGTATTGTATCCAGAGAGGATATGTGTCTGGTATGTGGCCTGTTTGAGTTGTTTACTGTAAAATAATATGGCTGGCCCTGGCCCTGGCCCTGGCCCTGGGGTCACAGTCATGTAGATATGGTCAGTGTGGGTGCAGAGTGTGTGTGTGTGTGTGAGAACCCCACGTCCTGATCCGGTCCCCTCCTGTTCTCAGGGAGCAGTGTGAGATGCAGACTCAGCTTTGGCCCGCTCTGCTCTCAGAGTGTGTTTGTGTTATTCCTGTCTGCAGGAGGGTCCAGAAAACACCAGCAGTATGAGGAGCATCCAGCTGGCAAAAAACACACACATACACACACTCAGCTTTCTGAGAGCACACACACTTAGCTTTCTGAGAATGATACCAGACCAGATCAGCACACTGTTTATGGCTTTTATTTCTGCTTTATATACAGTAGAAGTCAGAAGTTTACAAACACCTTAGCCAAATACATTTAAACTAGGTTTTTCACAATTCTGACATTTAAAAATTCTCTGTCTTAGGTCAGTTAGGATCACCACTTTATTTTAAGAATGTGAAATGTCAGAATAATAGTAGAGAGAATGATTTATTTCAGCTTTTATTTCATTCCTCACATTCCTAGTGGGTCAGAAGTTTACATACACTCAAATAGTATTTGGTAGCATTGCCTTTAAATTGTTTAACTTGGGTCAAACGTTTCGGGTAACCTTCCACAAGTTTCCCACAATAAGTTGGGTGAATTTTGGCCCATTCCTCCAGACAGAGCTGGTGTAACTGAGTCAGGTTTGTAGGCCTCCTTGCTCACACACGCTTTTTCAGTCCTGCCCACACATTTTCTATAGGACTGAGGTCAGGGCTTTGTGATTGCCACTCCAATACCTTGACTTTGTTGTCCTTAAGCCATTTTGCCACAACTTTGGAAGGATGCTTGGGGTCATTGTCCATTTGGAAGACCATTTGCGACCAAGCTTTAACTTCCTGACTGATGTCTTGAGATGTTGCTTCAATATATCCACATAATTTTCCTTCCTCATGATGCCATCTATTTAGTGAAGTGCACCAGTCCCTCCTGCAGCAAAGCACCCCCACAGCATGATGCTGCCACCCCCGTGCTTCACGGTTTGGTATGGTTTTCTTCAGCTTGCAAGCAACCCCCTTTTTCCTCCAAACATAACGATGGTCATTATGGCCAAACAGTTCTATTTTTGTTTCAAAGTACAATCTTTGTCCCCATGTGTAGTTGCAAACCATAGTCTGGCTTTTTTATGGCGGTTTTGGAGCAGTGGCTTCTTCCTTGCTGAGCGGCCTTTCAGGTTATGTCGATATAGGACTCGTTTTACTGTGGATATAGATACTTTTGTACCGGTTTCCTCCAGCATCTTCACAAGGTCCTTTGCTGTTGTTCTGGGATTGATTTGCACTTTTCGCACCAAAGTACGTATCTCTAGGAGACAGAACGCGTCTCCTTCCTGAGCGGTATGACGGCTGCGTGGTCCCATGGTGTTTATACTTGCATGCTATTGTTTGTACAGATGAAGGTGGTACCTTCAGGCGTTTGGAAATTGCTCCCAAGGATGAACCAGACTTGTGGAGGTCTACAATTTTTTTCTGAGGTCTTGGCTGATTTCTTTTGATTTTCCCATGATGTCAAACAAAGAGGCACTGAGTTTGAAGGTAGGCCTTGAAATACATCCACAGGTACACCTCCAATTGACTGAATTATAAGTGAAATAATCTGTCTGTAAACAATATAGTTGGAAAAATTACTTGTGTCATGCACAAAGTAGATGTCCTAACCGACTTGCCAAAACGATAGTTTGTTAACAAGAAATTTGTGGAGTGGTTGAAAAATGAGTTTTAATGACTACAACCTAAGTGTATGTAAACTTCCGACTTCAACTGTAACTGCTTTAATATTAGACAACACAAGACTGCCACCTGAACCACACCAGTGATTGCCAATGACTATTTGTCTTGTTATTCCTTCCTGTCTTCTCATGGGTTGATTTGTTGTCTCATGGCAGACTCAAGGCTGGATTTAATCTGTAGCGCCGAAGATCAGCGTTGTAGCACGGTTTTAATTTAAAGGGAATTTTTGATTGAGCCGACATATGCAGCTTTTTCCGTGAATGCAGTCTCTGTGAACGCGGAGCCGTTGCCTTTAAATTTCAATACAACAAATACAACGCTGATTTTCAGTGCTACCAGTGGTGTAGTGGAGGGTAAACGCAAATCAATGCAGCTTACCTACTTTTTTTTTGCACGGCAGTCTACCCACCTTTTGCAGAAAAAGGCATTGAAAGTATAGGGAGTATTACTTTTTTCACCGCGACTGCCGTTCAGAGTTTACACACCTATTTTTTACCACTACATCATTGGGCGCTACAGATTGAATCCAAGCCTCAGTCAGGTTTTAGCTGCTCATGCTAAACATGTACAGTATTTGAATTTGTCTGTGTGTCAGTACTTTGGTAAGAGTCCTCCAATAAGTTCACACTTTGTATTGCCAATGGATTTTCCTATATTAATTTTAAATCTATTTATAGTCAGTTATTGTTGTGTCCTAAGTGATTGTTTTGTCCCTCCCAGCAGTAATATGGTAACATGTCCCTCCCAGCAGTAATATGGTAACATGTCCCTCCCAGCAGTAATATGGTAACATGTCCCTCCCAGCAGTAATATGGTAACATGTCCCTCCCAGCAGTAGTATGGTAACATGTCCCTCCCAGCAGTAATATGGTAACATGTCTCTCCCAGCAGTAATATGGTAACATGTCCCTCCCAGCAGTAGTATGGTAACATGTCCCTACCAGCAGTAGTATGGTAACATGTCCCTCCCAGCAGTAGTATGGTAACATGTCCCTCCCAGCAGTAATATGGTAACATGTCTCCCGCAGCAGTAATATGGTAACATGTCCCTCCCAGCAGTAGTATGGTAACATGTCCCTCCCAGCAGTAGTATGGTAACATGTCCCTCCCAGCAGTAGTATGGTAACATGTCCCTCCCAGCAGTAGTATGGTAACATGTCCCTCCCAGCAGTAATATGGTAACATGTCCCTCCCAGCAGTAGTATGGTAACATGTCCCTCCCAGCAGTAGTATGGTAACATGTCCCTCCCAGCAGTAATATGGTAACAGGTCCCCCCCAGCAGTAATATGGTAACATGTCCCTCCCAGCAGTAATATGGTAACATGTCCCTCCCAGCAGTAATATGGTAACAGGTCCCCCCAGCAGTACCGTATTGGTCCGAATATAAGACGGCCTTTTTCCCCTCGAAATAGGTCCAAAAAGTCGGGTCGTCTTATATTCGGGGTCTAGTATTCAGAGCGCAGTTTCTCTTCTTCGGCGCTCCCTTTAAATGTCAATACACATTCGCGGGCACAGATGGCGCCAAAAATTCCCGGACGGAGGGAAGAGGCGTCCCTAACAACCAGCCCTGTTACCGGTGTTTAAAGATGGAAAGACAGGCTGACCATTTAGAGACAAGTGGCTCAAAAGTGGGCCAGGTCAATAAACAACAGCGGAGGAGCTATGATGCCAATTTCAAAATAATGGTTGTCAATAAGGCAGAGTCATCTAACAACTGCCAAGCTGCCAAGACATTCGGGGTCACTGAGTGTAATGTAAGAAGATGGCGAGCAGAAAAACAACGCCTAAAAGATGCTAACAGTCAGCGAAAATCCTTCCGTGGTCCTCAAAGTGGTCGTTTCATTGAGGTTGACCGGAGGGTTTTTGAATATGTCAGGGAAAAAAGAAGTGAGGGAATGCCCATTACCAGAGCTGTCATCCAGGTTAAGGCCCTGGAAATCGCCAGAGAGCTCAACATCACTGGATTTAAAGCCAGCCTCGGCTGGTGTCGTAGGATGATGCGGCGTAATGGACTGTCACTTAGACGGAGAACGAGTTTGGCCCAACGCCTGCCGTCAGACTTCGGAGAGAAGTCTACTGTGTGAATGGATCCTGCATGCATGGGATGCTATTCCCTCACAGAGCATCATCGATGGCTTTAAAAAATGTTGCATCTCAAATGCATTGACGGCAGCGAGGACGACGTGCTTTGGGAGGAGCCGTGGAAGCGGAGCAGCTGGGGAGCGATGACAGCGAGAGCGAACACAGCGGGCAGAGGACGTGTGTGAGGGATAGAGAGACATCGGAGGAGAAGTTTGGCGAATTTTGTTAAGTTTAGTTAAATGTGTGGCCTGTATTTTCTCTGTTATTTAAAAATGTTGCTTTATTATTGCTTGATATTAATTTTGAATCATACTGTACATAGTTTGCCTTTGTGTTTAATTCACTGTGTTTTTAATATTGTTATTTTAAAATAAAATGAAGTTCTTTGTTCGGCAAATCTAGTCTGCAAATCTGTTTTTCTAAATGTTTGTGTTGAAAAACGGGGGGTCGTCTTATAATCAGGGTCGTCTTATATTCGGACCAATACGGTAATATGGTAACATGTCCCTCCCAGCAGTAATATGGTAACATGTCCCTCCCAGCAGCAGTATGGTAACATGTCCCTCCCAGCAGTAATATGGTAACATGTCCCTCCCAGCAGTAGTATGGTAACATGTCTCCCGCAGCAGTAATATGGTAACATGTCCCTCCCAGCAGTAGTATGGTAACATGTCCCTCCCAGCAGTAATATGGTAACATGTCCCTCCCAGCAGTAGTATGGTAACATGTCCCTCCCAGTAGTAGTATGGTAACATGTCCCTCCCAGCAGTAATATGGTAACATGTCCCCCCAGCAGTAATATGGTAACATGTCCCTCCCAGCAGAAATATGGTAACAGGTCCCCCCAGCAGTAATATGGTAACATGTCCCTCCCAGCAGTAATATGGTAACATGTCCCTCCCAGCAGCAGTATGGTAACATGTCCCTCCCCAGCAGTAATATGGTAACATGTCCCTCCCAGCAGTAATATGGTAACATGTCCCTCCCAGCAGTAATATGGTAACATGTCCCTCCCAGCAGTAATATGGTAACATGTCCCTCCCAGCAGTAGTATGGTAACATGTCCCTCCCAGCAGTGGTATGGTAACATGTCCCTCCCAGCAGTAATATGGTAACATGTCCCTCCCAGCAGTGGTATGGTAACATGTCCCTCCCAGCAGTAATATGGTAACATGTCCCTCCCCAGCAGTAATATGGTAACATGTCCCTCCCAGCAGCAGTATGGTAACATGTCCCTCCCAGCAGTAATATGGTAACATGTCCTCCCAGCAGTAGTATGGTAACATGTCCCTCCCAGCAGTAATATGGTAACATGTCCCTCCCAGCAGTAATATGGTAACATGTCCCTCCCAGCAGTAATATGGTAACATGTCTCCCGCAGCAGTAATATGGTAACATGTCCCTCCCAGCAGTAGTATGGTAACATGTCCCTCCCAGCAGTAATATGGTAACATGTCTCCCGCAGCAGTAATATGGTAACATGTCCCTCCCAGCAGTAATATGGTAACATGTCCCTCCCAGCAGTAATATGGTAACATGTCCCCCCCAGCAATAATATGGTAACATGTCCCTCCCAGCAGTAGTATGGTAACATGTCCCTCCCAGCAGTAATATGGTAACATGTCTCCCGCAGCAGTAATATGGTAACATGTCCGTCCCAGCAGTAATATGGTAACATGTATCCAGCAGCAGTAGTATGGTAACATGTCCCTCCCAGCAGTAGTATGGTAACATGTCCCTCCCAGCAGTAATATGGTAACATGTCCCTCCCAGCAGTAATATGGTAACATGTCCCTCCCAGCAGCAGTATGGTAACATGTCCCTCCCAGCAGTAATATGGTAACATGTCCCTCCCAGCAGTAGTATGGTAACATGTCTCCCGTAGCAGTAATATGGTAACATGTCCCTCCCAGCAGTAGTATGGTAACATGTCCCTCCCAGCAGTAATATGGTAACATGTCCCTCCCAGCAGTAGTATGGTAACATGTCCCTCCCAGTAGTAGTATGGTAACATGTCCCTCCCAGCAGTAATATGGTAACATGTCCCCCCAGCAGTAATATGGTAACATGTCCCTCCCAGCAGAAATATGGTAACAGGTCCCCCCAGCAGTAATATGGTAACATGTCCCTCCCAGCAGTAATATGGTAACATGTCCCTCCCAGCAGCAGTATGGTAACATGTCCCTCCCAGCAGTAATATGGTAACATGTCCCTCCCAGCAGTAATATGGTAACATGTCCCTCCCAGCAGTAATATGGTAACATGTCCCTCCCAGCAGTAATATGGTAACATGTCCCTCCCAGCAGTAGTATGGTAACATGTCCCTCCCAGCAGTGGTATGGTAACATGTCCCTCCCAGCAGTAATATGGTAACATGTCCCTCCCAGCAGTGGTATGGTAACATGTCCCTCCCAGCAGTAATATGGTAACATGTCCCTCCCAGCAGTAATATGGTAACATGTCCCTCCCAGCAGCAGTATGGTAACATGTCCCTCCCAGCAGTAATATGGTAACATGTCCCTCCCAGCAGTAGTATGGTAACATGTCCCTCCCAGCAGTAATATGGTAACATGTCCCTCCCAGCAGTAATATGGTAACATGTCCCTCCCAGCAGTAATATGGTAACATGTCTCCCGCAGCAGTAATATGGTAACATGTCCCTCCCAGCAGTAGTATGGTAACATGTCCCTCCCAGCAGTAATATGGTAACATGTCTCCCGCAGCAGTAATATGGTAACATGTCCCTCCCAGCAGTAATATGGTAACATGTCCCTCCCAGCAGTAATATGGTAACATGTCCCCCCAGCAATAATATGGTAACATGTCCCTCCCAGCAGTAGTATGGTAACATGTCCCTCCCAGCAGTAATATGGTAACATGTCTCCGCAGCAGTAATATGGTAACATGTCCGTCCCAGCAGTAATATGGTAACATGTATCCAGCAGCAGTAGTATGGTAACATGTCCCTCCCCAGCAGTAGTATGGTAACATGTCCCTCCCAGCAGTAATATGGTAACATGTCCCTCCCAGCAGTAATATGGTAACATGTCCCTCCCAGCAGTAGTATGGTAACATGTCCCTCCCAGCAGTGGTATGGTAACATGTCCCTCCCAGCAATAGTATGGTAACATGTCCCTCCCAGCAATAGTATGGTAACATGTCCCTCCCAGCAGTAATATGGTAACATGTCCCTCCCAGCAGTAATATGGTAACATGTCCCTCCCAGCAGTAGTATGGTAACATGTCCCTCCCAGCAGCAGTATGGTAACATGTCCCTCCCAGCAGTAGTATGGTAACATGTCCCTCCCAGCAGTAGTATGGTAACATGTCCCTCCCAGCAGTAATATGGTAACATGTCCCTCCCAGCAGTAGTATGGTAACATGTCCCTCCCCAGCAGTAGTATGGTAACATGTCCCTCCCAGCAGTAATATGGTAACAGGTCCCCCAGCAGTAATATGGTAACATGTCCCTCCCAGCAGTAATATGGTAACATGTCCCTCCCAGCAGTAATATGGTAACAGGTCCCCCCAGCAGTACCGTATTGGTCCGAATATAAGACGGCCTTTTTTCCCCTCGAAATAGGTCCAAAAAAGTCGGGTCGTCTTATATTCGGGGTCCAGTATTCAGAGCGCAGTTTCTCTTCTTCGGCGCTCCCTTTAAATGTCAATACACATTCGCGGGCACAGATGGCGCCAAAATTCGTTCCGGACGGAGGGAAGAGGCGTCCTTAACAACCAGCCCGTTACCGGTGTTTAAAGATGGAAAGACAGGCTGACCATTTAGAGACAAGTGGCTCAAAAGTGGGCCAGGTCAATAAACAACAGCGGAGGAGCTATGATGCCAATTTCAAAATAATGGTTGTCAATAAGGCAGAGTCATCTAACAACTGCCAAGCTGCCAAGACATTCGGGGTCACTGAGTGTAATGTAAGAAGATGGCGAGCAGAAAAACAACGTCTAAAAAGATGCTAACAGTCAGCGAAAAATCCTTCCGTGGTCCTCAAAGTGGTCGTTTCATTGAGGTTGACCGGAGGGTTTTTGAATATGTCAGGGAAAAAAGAAGTGAGGGAATGCCCATTACCAGAGCTGTCATCCAGGTTAAGGCCCTGGAAATCGCCAGAGAGCTCAACATCACTGGATTTAAAGCCAGCCTCGGCTGGTGTCGTAGGATGATGCGGCGTAATGGACTGTCACTTAGACGGAGAACGAGTTTGGCCCAACGCCTGCCGTCAGACTTCGGAGAGAAGTCTACTGTGTGAATGGATCCTGCATGCATGGGATGCTATTCCCTCACAGAGCATCATCGATGGCTTTAAAAAATGTTGCATCTCAAATGCATTGGACGGCAGCGAGGACGACGTGCTTTGGGAGGAGCCGGTGGAAGCGGAGCAGCTGGGGAGCGATGACAGCGAGAGAGCGAACACAGCGGGGCAGAGGACGTGTGTGAGGGATAGAGAGACATCGGAGGAGAAGTTTGGCGAATTTTTGTTAAGTTTAGTTAAATGTGTGGCCTGTATTTTCTCTGTTATTTAAAAATGTTGCTTTATTATTGCTTGATATTAATTTTGAATCATACTGTACATAGTTTGCCTTTGTGTTTAATTCACTGTGTTTTTAATATTGTTATTTTAAAATAAAATGAAGTTCTTTGTTCGGCAAATCTAGTCTGCAAATCTGTTTTTCTAAATGTTTGTGTTGAAAAACGGGGTCGGTCTTATAATCAGGGTCGTCTTATATTCGGACCAATACGGTAATATGGTAACATGTCCCTCCCAGCAGTAATATGGTAACATGTCCCTCCCAGCAGCAGTATGGTAACATGTCCCTCCCAGCAGTAATATGGTAACATGTCCCTCCCAGCAGTAGTATGGTAACATGTCTCCCGCAGCAGTAATATGGTAACATGTCCCTCCCAGCAGTAGTATGGTAACATGTCCCTCCCAGCAGTAATATGGTAACATGTCCCTCCCAGCAGTAGTATGGTAACATGTCCCTCCCAGTAGTAGTATGGTAACATGTCCCTCCCAGCAGTAATATGGTAACATGTCCCCCCAGCAGTAATATGGTAACATGTCCCTCCCAGCAGAAATATGGTAACAGGTCCCCCCCCAGCAGTAATATGGTAACATGTCCCTCAGCAGTAATATGGTAACATGTCCCTCCCAGCAGCAGTATGGTAACATGTCCCTCCCAGCAGTAATATGGTAACATGTCCCTCCCAGCAGTAATATGGTAACATGTCCCCCCCAGCAGTAATATGGTAACATGTCCCTCCCAGCAGTAATATGGTAACATGTCCCTCCCAGCAGTAGTATGGTAACATGTCCCTCCCAGCAGTGGTATGGTAACATGTCCCTCCCAGCAGTAATATGGTAACATGTCCCTCCCAGCAGTGGTATGGTAACATGTCCCTCCCAGCAGTAATATGGTAACATGTCCCTCCCAGCAGTAATATGGTAACATGTCCCTCCCAGCAGCAGTATGGTAACATGTCCCTCCCAGCAGTAATATGGTAACATGTCCCTCCCAGCAGTAGTATGGTAACATGTCCCTCCCAGCAGTAATATGGTAACATGTCCCTCCCAGCAGTAATATGGTAACATGTCCCTCCCAGCAGTAATATGGTAACATGTCTCCCGCAGCAGTAATATGGTAACATGTCCCTCCCAGCAGTAGTATGGTAACATGTCCCTCCCAGCAGTAATATGGTAACATGTCTCCCGCAGCAGTAATATGGTAACATGTCCCTCCCAGCAGTAATATGGTAACATGTCCCTCCCAGCAGTAATATGGTAACATGTCCCCCCAGCAATAATATGGTAACATGTCCCTCCCAGCAGTAGTATGGTAACATGTCCCTCCCAGCAGTAATATGGTAACATGTCTCCCGCAGCAGTAATATGTGGTAACATGTCCGTCCCAGCAGTAATATGGTAACATGTATCCAGCAGCAGTAGTATGGTAACATGTCCCTCCCAGCAGTAGTATGGTAACATGTCCCTCCCAGCAGTAATATGGTAACATGTCCCTCCCAGCAGTAATATGGTAACATGTCCCTCCCAGCAGCAGTATGGTAACATGTCCCTCCCAGCAGTAATATGGTAACATGTCCCTCCCAGCAGTAGTATGGTAACATGTCTCCCGTAGCAGTAATATGGTAACATGTCCCTCCCAGCAGTAGTATGGTAACATGTCCCTCCCAGCAGTAATATGGTAACATGTCCCTCCCAGCAGTAGTATGGTAACATGTCCCTCCCAGTAGTAGTATGGTAACATGTCCCTCCCAGCAGTAATATGGTAACATGTCCCCCCCAGCAGTAATATGGTAACATGTCCCTCCCAGCAGAAATATGGTAACAGGTCCCCCCAGCAGTAATATGGTAACATGTCCCTCCCAGCAGTAATATGGTAACATGTCCCTCCCAGCAGCAGTATGGTAACATGTCCCTCCCAGCAGTAATATGGTAACATGTCCCTCCCAGCAGTAATATGGTAACATGTCCCTCCCAGCAGTAATATGGTAACATGTCCCTCCCAGCAGTAATATGGTAACATGTCCCTCCCAGCAGTAGTATGGTAACATGTCCCTCCCAGCAGTAATATGGTAACATGTCCCTCCCAGCAGTAATATGGTAACATGTCCCTCCCAGCAGTGGTATGGTAACATGTCCCTCCCAGCAGTAATATGGTAACATGTCCCTCCCAGCAGTAATATGGTAACATGTCCCTCCCAGCAGCAGTATGGTAACATGTCCCTCCCAGCAGTAATATGGTAACATGTCCCTCCCAGCAGTAGTATGGTAACATGTCCCTCCCAGCAGTAATATGGTAACATGTCCCTCCCAGCAGTAATATGGTAACATGTCCCTCCCAGCAGTAATATGGTAACATGTCTCCCGCAGCAGTAATATGGTAACATGTCCCTCCCAGCAGCAGTATGGTAACATGTCCCTCCCAGCAGTAATATGGTAACATGTCTCCCGCAGCAGTAATATGGTAACATGTCCCTCCCAGCAGTAATATGGTAACATGTCCCTCCCAGCAGTAATATGGTAACATGTCCCCCCAGCAATAATATGGTAACATGTCCCTCCCAGCAGTAGTATGGTAACATGTCCCTCCCAGCAGTAATATGGTAACATGTCTCCCGCAGCAGTAATATGGTAACATGTCCGTCCCAGCAGTAATATGGTAACATGTATCCAGCAGCAGTAGTATGGTAACATGTCCCTCCCAGCAGTAGTATGGTAACATGTCCCTCCCAGCAGTAATATGGTAACATGTCCCTCCCAGCAGTAATATGGTAACATGTCCCTCCCAGCAGTAGTATGGTAACATGTCCCTCCCAGCAGTGGTATGGTAACATGTCCCTCCCAGCAATAGTATGGTAACATGTCCCTCCCAGCAATAGTATGGTAACATGTCCCTCCCAGCAGTAATATGGTAACATGTCCCTCCCAGCAGTAATATGGTAACATGTCCCTCCCAGCAGTAGTATGGTAACATGTCCCTCCCAGCAGCAGTATGGTAACATGTCCCTCCCAGCAGTAGTATGGTAACATGTCCCTCCCAGCAGTAGTATGGTAACATGTCCCTCCCAGCAGTAATATGGTAACATGTCCCTCCCAGCAGTAGTATGGTAACATGTCCCTCCCAGCAGTAGTATGGTAACATGTCCCTCCCAGCAGTAATATGGTAACAGGTCCCCCCCAGCAGTAATATGGTAACATGTCCCTCCCAGCAGTAATATGGTAACATGTCCCTCCCAGCAGTAATATGGTAACAGGTCCCCCCCAGCAGTACCGTATTGGTCCGAATATAAGACGGCCTTTTTTCCCCTCGAAATAGGTCCAAAAAAGTCGGGTCGTCTTATATTCGGGGTCTAGTATTCAGAGCGCAGTTTCTCTTCTTCGGCGCTCCCTTTAAATGTCAATACACATTCGCGGGCACAGATGGCGCCAAAAATTCGTTCCGGACGGAGGGAAGAGGCGTCCTTAACAACCAGCCCGTTACCGGTGTTTAAAGATGGAAAGACAGGCTGACCATTTAGAGACAAGTGGCTCAAAAGTGGGCCAGGTCAATAAACAACAGCGGAGGAGCTATGATGCCAATTTCAAAATAATGGTTGTCAATAAGGCAGAGTCATCTAACAACTGCCAAGCTGCCAAGACATTCGGGGTCACTGAGTGTAATGTAAGAAGATGGCGAGCAGAAAAACAACGTCTAAAAGATGCTAACAGTCAGCGAAAATCCTTCCGTGGTCCTCAAAGTGGTCGTTTCATTGAGGTTGACCGGAGGGTTTTTGAATATGTCAGGGAAAAAAAGAAGTGAGGGAATGCCCATTACCAGAGCTGTCATCCAGGTTAAGGCCCTGGAAATCGCCAGAGAGCTCAACATCACTGGATTTAAAGCCAGCCTCGGCTGGTGTCGTAGGATGATGCGGCGTAATGGACTGTCACTTAGACGGAGAACGAGTTTGGCCCAACGCCTGCCGTCAGACTTCGGAGAGAAGTCTACTGTGTGAATGGATCCTGCATGCATGGGATGCTATTCCCTCACAGAGCATCATCGATGGCTTTAAAAAAATGTTGCATCTCAAATGCATTGGACGGCAAGCGAGGACGACGTGCTTTGGGAGGAGCCGGTGGAAGCGGAGCAGCTGGGGAGCGATGACAGCGAGAGCGAACACAGCGGGGCAGAGGACGTGTGTGAGGGATAGAGAGACATCGGAGGAGAAGTTTGGCGAATTTTTGTTAAGTTTAGTTAAATGTGTGGCCTGTATTTTCTCTGTTATTTAAAAATGTTGCTTTATTATTGCTTGATATTAATTTTGAATCATACTGTACATAGTTTGCCTTTTGTGTTTAATTCACTGTGTTTTTAATATTGTTATTTTAAAATAAAATGAAGTTCTTTGTTCGGCAAATCTAGTCTGCAAATCTGTTTTTCTAAATGTTTGTGTTGAAAAACGGGGGGTCGTCTTATAATCAGGGTCGTCTTATATTCGGACCAATACGGTAATATGGTAACATGTCCCTCCCAGCAGTAATATGGTAACATGTCCCTCCCAGCAGCAGTATGGTAACATGTCCCTCCCAGCAGTAATATGGTAACATGTCCCTCCCAGCAGTAGTATGGTAACATGTCTCCCGCAGCAGTAATATGGTAACATGTCCCTCCCAGCAGTAGTATGGTAACATGTCCCTCCCAGCAGTAATATGGTAACATGTCCCTCCCAGCAGTAGTATGGTAACATGTCCCTCCCAGTAGTAGTATGGTAACATGTCCCTCCCAGCAGTAATATGGTAACATGTCCCCCCCAGCAGTAATATGGTAACATGTCCCTCCCAGCAGAAATATGGTAACAGGTCCCCCCCAGCAGTAATATGGTAACATGTCCCTCCCAGCAGTAATATGGTAACATGTCCCTCCCAGCAGCAGTATGGTAACATGTCCCTCCCAGCAGTAATATGGTAACATGTCCCTCCCAGCAGTAATATGGTAACATGTCCCTCCCAGCAGTAATATGGTAACATGTCCCTCCCAGCAGTAATATGGTAACATGTCCCTCCCAGCAGTAGTATGGTAACATGTCCCTCCCAGCAGTGGTATGGTAACATGTCCCTCCCAGCAGTAATATGGTAACATGTCCCTCCCAGCAGTGGTATGGTAACATGTCCCTCCCAGCAGTAATATGGTAACATGTCCCTCCCAGCAGTAATATGGTAAAATGTCCCTCCCAGCAGCAGTATGGTAACATGTCCCTCCCAGCAGTAATATGGTAACATGTCCCTCCCAGCAGTAGTATGGTAACATGTCCCTCCCAGCAGTAATATGGTAACATGTCCCTCCCAGCAGTAATATGGTAACATGTCCCTCCCAGCAGTAATATGGTAACATGTCTCCCGCAGCAGTAATATGGTAACATGTCCCTCCCCAGCAGTAGTATGGTAACATGTCCCTCCCAGCAGTAATATGGTAACATGTCTCCCGCAGCAGTAATATGGTAACATGTCCCTCCCAGCAGTAATATGGTAACATGTCCCTCCCAGCAGTAATATGGTAACATGTCCCCCCAGCAATAATATGGTAACATGTCCCTCCCAGCAGTAGTATGGTAACATGTCCCTCCCAGCAGTAATATGGTAACATGTCTCCCGCAGCAGTAATATGGTAACATGTCCGTCCCAGCAGTAATATGGTAACATGTATCCAGCAGCAGTAGTATGGTAACATGTCCCTCCCAGCAGTAGTATGGTAACATGTCCCTCCCAGCAGTAATATGGTAACATGTCCCTCCCAGCAGTAATATGGTAACATGTCCCTCCCAGCAGCAGTATGGTAACATGTCCCTCCCAGCAGTAATATGGTAACATGTCCCTCCCAGCAGTAGTATGGTAACATGTCTCCCGCAGCAGTAATATGGTAACATGTCCCTCCCAGCAGTAGTATGGTAACATGTCCCTCCCAGCAGTAATATGGTAACATGTCCCTCCCAGCAGTAGTATGGTAACATGTCCCTCCCCAGTAGTAGTATGGTAACATGTCCCTCCCAGCAGTAATATGGTAACATGTCCCCCCCAGCAGTAATATGGTAACATGTCCCTCCCAGCAGAAATATGGTAACAGGTCCCCCAGCAGTAATATGGTAACATGTCCCTCCCAGCAGTAATATGGTAACATGTCCCTCCCAGCAGCAGTATGGTAACATGTCCCTCCCAGCAGTAATATGGTAACATGTCCCTCCCAGCAGTAATATGGTAACATGTCCCTCCCAGCAGTAATATGGTAACATGTCCCTCCCAGCAGTAATATGGTAACATGTCCCTCCCAGCAGTAGTATGGTAACATGTCCCTCCCAGCAGTGGTATGGTAACATGTCCCTCCCAGCAGTAATATGGTAACATGTCCCTCCCAGCAGTGGTATGGTAACATGTCCCTCCCAGCAGTAATATGGTAACATGTCCCTCCCAGCAGTAATATGGTAACATGTCCCTCCCAGCAGCAGTATGGTAACATGTCCCTCCCAGCAGTAATATGGTAACATGTCCCTCCCAGCAGTAGTATGGTAACATGTCCCTCCCAGCAGTAATATGGTAACATGTCCCTCCCAGCAGTAATATGGTAACATGTCCCTCCCAGCAGTAATATGGTAACATGTCTCCCGCAGCAGTAATATGGTAACATGTCCCTCCCAGCAGTAGTATGGTAACATGTCCCTCCCAGCAGTAATATGGTAACATGTCTCCCGCAGCAGTAATATGGTAACATGTCCCTCCCAGCAGTAATATGGTAACATGTCCCTCCCAGCAGTAATATGGTAACATGTCCCCCAGCAATAATATGGTAACATGTCCCTCCCAGCAGTAGTATGGTAACATGTCCCTCCCAGCAGTAATATGGTAACATGTCTCCCGCAGCAGTAATATGGTAACATGTCCGTCCCAGCAGTAATATGGTAACATGTATCCAGCAGCAGTAGTATGGTAACATGTCCCTCCCAGCAGTAGTATGGTAACATGTCCCTCCCAGCAGTAATATGGTAACATGTCCCTCCCAGCAGTAATATGGTAACATGTCCCTCCCAGCAGTAGTATGGTAACATGTCCCTCCCAGCAGTGGTATGGTAACATGTCCCTCCCAGCAATAGTATGGTAACATGTCCCTCCCAGCAATAGTATGGTAACATGTCCCTCCCAGCAGTAATATGGTAACATGTCCCTCCCAGCAGTAATATGGTAACATGTCCCTCCCAGCAGTAGTATGGTAACATGTCCCTCCCAGCAGCAGTATGGTAACATGTCCCTCCCAGCAGTAGTATGGTAACATGTCCCTCCCAGCAGTAATATGGTAACATGTCTCCCGCAGCAGTAATATGGTAACATGTCCCTCCCAGCAGTAGTATGGTAACATGTCCCTCCCAGCAGTAATATGGTAACATGTCCCTCCCAGCAGTAATATGGTAACATGTCCCCCGCAGCAGTAATATGGTAACATGTCCCTCCCAGCAGTAATATGGTAACATGTCCCCCGCAGCAGTAATATGGTAACATGTCCCTCCCAGCAGTAGTATGGTAACATGTCCCTCCCAGCAGTAATATGGTAACATGTCTCTCCCAGCAGTAATATGGTAACATGTCCCTCCCAGCAGTAGTATGGTAACATGTCCCTCCCAGCAGTAGTATGGTAACATGTCCCTCCCAGCAGTAGTAATATGTCCCTCCCGGTGATGCCCCGTGTGACTGGGGCTGGCATGCACACCAACTGGACTGTGATGTCACAGGCGTGTGTCCCTCTCTCCCCCTCCCTCTCTCTCCCCCTTCTCCCAGCCGGCAGGCGGATCAGACCGTACCCTCAGGGACAACCGGCCCTGGGTCCCAAATTAGATCCCCCTGGCAGGGCGGTGGGAGGAGGGGGGAGGAGGGGGAGGAGGGTGACATCGTTCTCTGCTGAGTGGCTCAGGTGTCAGTCTTGTGCTTTCTAATATTAAAGCAGTTGGCCGGGCCTGTGTGTGTGTGTGTGTATGAGAGAGGGATATATTTAGGGACTGTATTTTCCACTCCTTGTGAGTGGAGTGATGATGAGGCAAGGAGAGGAAGTCAAGTGGAGTCCCTCAGAGTGAGAGACAACAGTTACGCTTTACACAGAGAACACCGAGGAGGGGGAGGGGGAGGTTAAGTGGGTCCCTCTCGTGCTGCTATGATGTCAGAGGCAGTGGGCAGGCACGTAGCGCACATACACTGAGTGGACAAAACATTAAGGACCCCTGCTCTGTCCATGACATAGACTGACCAGGTGAATCCAGGTGAAAGCTATGATCCCTTATTGATGTAATTTGTTAAATCCACCTCAATCAGTGTAGATGAAGGGGAGTAGACAGGTTAAAGAAGGATTATTAAGCCTTGAGACAATTAAGACATGGATTGTGTATATGTGTCATTCAGAGGGTGAATGGGCAAGACAAAATATTTAATTGCCTTTGACCAGGGTATGGTAGTAGGTGCCAGGCCTACCGGTTTGTGTCAAAAACTGCAACGCTGCTGGGTTTTTCGTGTGTATCAAGAATGGTCCACCACCCAAAGGACATCCAGCCAACTTGACACAACTGTGGGAAATATTGGAGTCAACATGGGCCAGCATCACTGTGGAACACTTTCGACACCTTGTAGAGTCCATGTCCTGACAAATTGAGGCTGTTCTGAGGGCAAAAGGGGTGCAACTCTCTCTCTCTCTCTCTCTCTCTCTCTCTCTCTCTCTCTCTCTCTCTCTCTCTCTCTCTCTCTCTCTCTCTCTCTCTCTCTCTCTCTCTCTCTCTCTCTCTCTCTCTCTCTCTCTCTCTCTCTCTCTCTCTCTCTCTCTCTCTCTCTCTCTCTCTCTCTCTCTCTCTCTCTCTCTCTCTCTCTCTCTCTCTCTCTCTCTCTCTCTCTCTCTCTCTCTCTCTCTCTCTCTCTCTCTCTCTCTCTCTCTCTCTCTCTCTCTCTCTCTCTCTCTCTCTCTCTCTCTCTCTCTCTCTCTCTCTCTCTCTCTCTCTCTCTCTCTCTCTCTCTCTCTCTCTCTCTCTCTCTCTCTCTCTCTCTCTCTCTCTCTCTCTCTCTCTCTCTCCTCTCTCTCTCTCTCTCTCTCTCTCTCTCTCTCTCTCTCTCTCTCTCTCTCTCTCTCTCTCTCTCTCTCTCTCTCTCTCTCTCTCTCTCTCTCTCTCTCTCTCTCTCTCTCTCTCTCTCTCTCTCTCTCTCTCTCTCTCTCTCTCTCTCTCTCTCTCTCTCTCTCTCTCTCAAAATAGGAGCGCTGATCTAGGACCAGGTCCCCCCTGTCCATGATATCTTATTTATTGTGATCTAAAAGGCAAAACTGATCCTAAATCAACACTCCTACTCTGAGACGTTTCATACATATGGCTTCTGACGTGCACTCTATAGCCAACCAAAAGGATTCTACCTTGAACCAAAAAGGGTTCTCCTATGGGGACAGCCGAAGAACCCTTTTGGAACCCTTTTTTCTAAGAGGGTAGTGATCCAACCTGTGTTTCAGCCTGCAGCAGCAGAGTTTAGCTGTGTGTGACCCACAGATAACAGTGATGCAGACATTACCATACCACACACATCCTCCAGTGGTTTTTCACAACCTCCTCTCCCAGACAAATAGCTAGCAGTAGATTTGCCTATATTGAGCTGATTTGTGTGTGTGTGTCTGCTTTGATATACAGTTGAAGTCGGAAGTTTACATACACTTAGGTTGGAGTCATTAAAGCTCGTTTTTCAACCACTCCCCAAATGTCTTGTTAACAAACTATAGTTTTGGCAAGTCGGTTAGGACATCTACTTTGTGCATGACAAAAGTAATTTTTCCAACAATTGTTTGCAGACAGATTATTTCCCTTATAATTCACTGTATCAAAATTCCAATGGGTCAGAAGTTTACATACATTAAGTTGACTGTGCCTTTAAACAGCTTGGAAAATTCCAGAAAATGATGTAATGGTGTTAGAAGCTTCTGATAGGCTAATTGACATCATTTGAGTCAATTGGAGGTGTACCTGTGGATGTATTTCAAGGCCTACCTTCAAACTCAGTGCCTCTTTGCTTGACATTATGGGAAAATCAAAAGAAATCAGCCAAGACTTCAAAAAAAAAGGTTGTATACCTCCACAAGTCTGGTTCATCCTTGGGAGCAATTTCCAAATGCCTGAAGGTATCACGTTCATCTGTACAAACAATAGTACGCAAGTATAAACACCATGGGACCACGCAGCCGTCATACCGCTCAGGAAGGAGACGCGTTCTGTCTCCTAGAGATGAACGTACTTTGGTGCGAAAAGTGCAAATAAATCCCAGAACAGCAGCAAAGGACCTTGTGAAGATGCTGGAGGAAACCGGTACAAAAGTATCTATATCCACAGTAAAACGAGTCCTATATCGACATAACCTGAAAGGCCGCTCAGCAAGGAATAAGCCACTGCTCCAAAACCGCCCAAAAAAGCCAGACTACGGTTTGCAACTGCACATGGGGACAAAGATCGTACTTTTTGAAGAAATGTCCTCTGGTCTGATGAAACAAAAATAGAACTGTTTGGCCATAATGACCATCGTTATGTTTGGAGGAAAAAGGGACGGCTTGCAAGCCAAAGAACACCATTCCAACCGTGAAGCACGGGGGTGGCAGCATCATGCTGTGGGGGTGCTTTGCTGCAGGAGGGACTGGTGCACTTCACTAAATAGATGGCATCATGAGGAAGGAAAATTATGTGGATATATTGAAGCAACATCTCAAGACATCAGTCAGGAAGTTAAAGCTTGGTCGCAAATGGGTCTTCCAAATGGACAACGACCCCAAGCATACTTCCAAAGTTGTGGCAAAATGGCTTAAGGACAACAAAGTCAAGGTATTGGAGTGGCCATCACAAAGCCCTGACCTCAATCCTATAGAAAATGTGTGGGCAGAACTGAAAAAGCGTGTGCGAGCAAGGAGGCCTACAAACCTGACTCAGTTACACCAGCTCTGTCAGGAGGAATGGGCCAAAATTCACCCAACTTATTGTGGGAAGCTTGTGGAAGGCTACCCGAAACGTTTGACCCAAGTTAAACAATTTAAAGGCAACGCTACCAAATACTAATTGAGTGTATGTAAACTTCTGACCCACTGGGAATGTGATGAAATAAATAAAAGCTTAAATAAATCATTTTCTCTACTATTATTCTGACATTTCACATTCTTAAAATAAAGTGATGATCCTAACTGACCTAAAACAGGGAATTTTTACTAGGATTAAATGTCAGGAATTGTGAAAAACAGAGTTTAAATGTATTTGGCTAAGGTGTATGTAAACTTCCGACTTCAACTGTACATTTCGAAGTAAGTATTCCGTTATTTTTTATTTGAAAAGACAAGCAGTTGAATATTGGAATGTATTTGGAAATATACTTGGAAAGTATTGGCATGTATTTGAAAATACTCAAACACACTGACTGAAATACAATCCCATGCATTTAACCCTGGTATTTGAAAAAAAGTATTCGAAATAGGTATTAGAAATGGTAGGCTATTTATAGGAAATTATTTGAAAATACTAAATACAACTGTAAGTAGTTGATTTGAGACACATTATTTGAAAATACTAAAATACACAGCAATTAGTATTTAAAATAACAAATCAAATACATGCCAATACTTATACACATGTACTCAGGTCTGGTTCGCACACGTGCCCACGTGCCTGTGTGCAGGTGTGTGCGTGGGTGTGGTCTGGTAATGACATCTTGGTCCTCCAAGAATCTTTGTCCAATGGCCTAAAGCCTTGTGCTCTCTGCTCAAATAGAGTGAGGGAAAAAAGTATTTGATCCCCTGCTGATTTTGTATGTTTGCCCACTGACAAAGAAATGATCAGTCTATAATTTTAATGGTAGGTTTATTTGAACAGTGAGAGACAGAAGAACAACAACAAAATCCTGAAAAACGCATGTCAAAAATGTTATAAATTGATTTGCATTTTAATGAAGGAAATAAGTATTTGACCCCCTCTCAATCAGAAAGATTTCTGGCTCCCAGGTGTCTTTTATACAGGTAACGAGCTGAGATTAGGAGCACACTCTTAAAGGGAGTGCTCCTAATCTCAGTTTGTTACCTGTATAAAAGACACCTGTCCACAGAAGCAATCAATCAATCAGATTCCAAACTCTCCACCATGGCCAAGACCAAAGAGCTCTCCAAGGATGTCAGGGACAAGATTGTAGACCTACACAAGGCTGGAATGGGCTACAAGATGTGGGGATGTACGTCTTGTACATCGCCAAGCAGCTTGGTGAGAAGGTGACAACAGTTGGTGCGATTATTCGCAAATGATAGAAACACAAAATAACTGTCAATCTCCCTCGGCCTGGGGCTCCATGCAAGATCTCACCTCGTGGAGTTGCAATGATCATGAGAACGGTGAGGAATCAGCCCAGAACTACACGGGAGGATCTTGTCAATGATCTCAAGGCAGCTGGGACCATAGTCACCAAGAAAACAATTGGTAACACACTACGCTGTGAAAGACTGAAATCCTGCAGCGCCCGCAAGGTCCCCCTGCTCAAGAAAGCACATATACAGGCCCGTCTGAAGTTTGCCAATGAACATCTGAATGATTCAGAGGAGAACTGGGTGAAAGTGTTGTGGTCAGATGAGACCAAAATCGAGCTCTTTGGCATCAACTCAACTCGCTTGGTAGCTTAGTGGTTAAGAGCGTTGTGCCAGTAACCAAAAGGTCGCTGGTTCTAATCCCCGAGCCGACTAGGTGAAAAATCTGTCGATGTGCCCTTGAGCAAGGCACTTAACCCTAATTGCTCCTGTAAGTCGCTCTGGATAAGAGCGTCTGCTAAATGACAAAAAAATATATATATATATATATTCCAGCATGACAATTACCCAAAACACACGGCCAAGGCCACAAAGGAGTTGCTCAAGAAGAAGCACATTAAGGTCCTGGAGTGGCCTAGCCAGTCTCCAGACCTTAATCCCATAGAAAATCTGTGGAGGGAGATGAAGGTTCGAGTTGCCAAACGTCAGCCTTGAAAACCTTAATGACTTGGAGAAGATCTGCAAAGAGGAATGGGACAGAATCCCTCCTGAGATGTGTGCAAACCTGGTGGCCAACTACAAGAAACGTCTGACCTCTGTGTTTGCCAACAAGGGTTTTGGCACCAAGTGCTAAGTCATGTTTTGCAGAGGGGTCAAATACTTATTTCCCTCATTAAAATGCAAATCAATTCATAACATTTTTGACATGATTTTTTCTGGATTTTGTTGTTGTTATTCTGTCTCTCACTGTTCAAATAAACCTACCATTAAAATTATAGACTGATCATGTCTTTGTCAGTGGGCAAACGTACAAAATCAGCAGGGGATCAAATACTTTTTTCCCTCACTGTAGCTCTTAGGACCCATACACGTTCTCACCCATGTAAGGCATCCTGCCGTACCCCAAACACCAACACTGACAAGGAACTAACTGACAGTCAAGTCTGATCATTAGTTTGGGAGTGAAGTGGGGTGAGGAAAGGTGAGCAGGGTGGAGGAGAAGCCTCGCCTGTTTTCTCGTCATCTGTTTTCTCTCGCTGCTCCCTACAAACTCAGACATGAATAAATGAATGAATAAATAAAGGAGTAAAACAAACAAGTGAGAGAGTGACTGCAGGGGGAGAAAAGTGCTGACTTGCAGATTTCTCTCTCTGAGATTTGTCACAGTGAATGATTGATGAATGGGGAGAGAGAGAGAGAGAGAGAGAGAGAGAGAGAGAGAGAGAGAGAGAGAGAGAGAGAGAGAGAGAGAGAGAGAGAGAGAGAGAGAGAGAGAGAGAGAGAGAGAGAGAGAGAGAGAGAGAGAGAGAGAGAGAGAGAGAGAGAGAGAGAGAGAGAGAGAGAGAGAGAGAGAGAGAGAGAGACTGAACAGTTTGCTGTGATTCTGTGAGTAGTGGACACACATACAGTACACACACTTGTCTCTGTGTATGTATTATTGAGAGGCTATGAAACAGAGGGAAACAGAGGAACTCTTCTGTTTAGCTGGCAGCTCATTATAAATGAATGACCCTGTTGCATATTCATAAGTTAGTTGCTGTGCTTCTCTGTGATTTGCTGTCCAACAGAAATAACTTTGTTTTGACTAAACAGGAACACAGAGCATAGGATCGTCTTTTAAATGTTTGATTTTTAAACAGCGTGTTTACTTTGATGAACCAGGAAGTTTGTGTGTGTGTAGGTTTGAGTTAAGTTGCCTGTGGTTAAGAACACACACACACACACGCACTCATGCATTTGTGTGTGTGTGTGTGTAGGGGATTGGTAGTTTGGGGTAGATGTCACTTCTCATAACATCACAACACGACTGAGACTCTATTATTCATGAGATCAATGCTGAGATTCAACCAGCACTGATATAACCTGTCCTCCTCTGGCACTGTCCTTCTATCCCTCCATCCATCCACCTCTCCTCCTCTCTCCCTCTTTCTCTCTTGATTTTCTCTCCCCTTGTCTTTCCTTTCCTCCATCTCTAGCAGTGAAGTGCTTTTCCACTACTGTTAGACAGGGTTAGACAGGGTTGCTCCAGGCTGGTTGGATGTTCATTGTCATGTTCTACAGCATATTATTACTGTCATTTTTGGGAGACTGATGAACGTGTTGACATTTTATGAGACCAACCTGCTGGATATTATTTTTATTATCAACTACAAAAACCTTACACTGAGACAGAGAGCACGTAACTCACTCTTTTGTTTTCAATTTTGTTTGAAATTCTAATGGGACTCAGTATCTGTTTTCCACAGAACGTACTCTTTGTTTCTCAGTGTAAGGTCTTTGTAGTTGATAATAGTTGGATGAGATCCATCAGGTTGGCCTGGGGACGCGGTTAGGAGGACAGCCACTGTGTCTTGTGGCAGTTCAACATCACTGACATGAGTTTTATTGATGGCATTGTTTTATAATGTACCAGTAACATTAATTCAGTGTGGAACATACCCAGCAAACCGGGAACATTCCCAGAACATTAGCTAAGATTCCCATTACGTTTTAGTTTTATCTAACATTAGGATGATAATATTCCAAAAACAGTCAAAGAATTTCATAACAATTTTTATTTTTACTGAAATATCATTGGAATGTGGTGCTCAACATCTGTAACAACCACTACAGAACATTCCCCAAAAGTTCTCATTAGGTTTCCAGGTAGTGTAATAATACAATGTACCAGTAATGTTTTCCCAGCAAACCAAAATTGGTTCTGTGAAAGCTCCTAGAACATTCGTTAGGTTGCAGCAAATGTTCTCATAACACAAAAACTGTCCAGTGGTGCTGATGATTATACAAGGTTTGTATAAAACATTCACCTGATGTTGCAAGAACGTTCCCAGAACACATTTTGTCTGTTCTTTAAGGTTCCCAGAATGTTTCATTAGGTTGTGGGAACAATCTGGTGGGACCAATGTGGGGACATCACAAAAAACTGTCAAGTTGTGCGGATGATTAAACAATGATTTTCACATAGGTTGCAGAGAACATTCCCACAATGTTGCACAATTTCCAAATAAGTCAGTTTTTATGACATTCATAGCAAAAACAATGGAGGTTCAACATAATATTTCATTGATGTTCATGCAATATACATTTTACCTTGTCTTGGAAGTCCTCAGAATACTTGAAGAACATTTAGATTTAAGTTTGACCTAATATTATCACAACATTCTCAGCATGAACATTTGTAGCTCCTTAATTACTGCAGTGGGCTAAATCAGGGTCACACAGAGTGATTATTGGTAGTCTTAAACAAATATACTTTGAAACAAAAAAATTTGAGTTTGCATCCCAATATTGCACTTGATATACATCACAGGAGATTGAAATATAACAACAAAAATTTGACATAGTAACACCAGATTTTCGTCGGGATTTCATAAATAGTTTTTATTAATAACATTCCAGCCTTTTGGTCATTGACTGCAGGAAAGGGCTACAGCAGATTGGAGTACATCCCCATTACGTTCCTCTCCAGATTTAATGGCAATTAGCAGGTGATATAGAGACACATGGCATTTTAGTTAAACACAACTATATTTTTTACACTTGGTAATGTGCACCTTGTTTCATTCATAGGATATTTGAACAGTATTTAATCATACAAACTCAACCATGATTTTTTTGTACTTCATATGTTCACAGTCTGCACATGAGGGGTTTGAACCTGTAATCTTTGGTTCCCAAGACAAGGTCTTTTAATCTCTGTGTCACCAGGGAAGCTCTCTTACAGCTTATTTTTTTTCGGTATATAGCCATAGCAGTACGGTCAATCAGGAATTCCATGCTTCCCTTTTAGCCTTCTGAGACATAAGTAACCCAGAAAAATACTGGTAACTGGGTTATTCACCATCACCTCAACCAGTGGAGGCTGGTGGGAGGAGCTATAGGAGGACAGGCTAATTGTAATGGATGGAATGGAGTAAATGGAACGGTATCATACACATCAAAGATATGGAAACCGCATGTTTGACTCCGTTCCATTAATTCCATTCCAGCCATTACAATGAGCCCGTCCTCCTATAGCTCCTCCCACCAGCCTCCACTGACGTCAACCATCCTCTTTATATGCTGCGTACTTCTGGGCCCATATTTACAAGGTATCCAAGAGTGCTGATCTAGGATCACTTTTGCTTTTCAGATCATGAAAAATAATATAACACGGGGGGACCATATCAAGCGACTCAAATTAGGAATTATATCGGGTGCGCTTTTTAAAGTTGAACAGTCAATTTTTACACCTTTTATTTTTCACAGTTAGTCTAAAGCATTTCTGACTGGATTTATAAATCTGGACGAAATAAAGACATCCTCTCTTTTAGTAGATTATATCTGTCCCCTAATTTCACTGTTTTTTCAAAAGAAACATGGTTAAAGAATATGTGGGATTCAATCAGCAGTTCTCAGCTCTGCAGCCAGATCAGTAACCCTCTGCGCAACCAAGGGACAGCTGGAGTATTGGGTTTTTTCTTCTTCTAATATAACCAATCAGGACACAGAACACAAGTCAATCCTCTCCATATGCTGTGTACTTGTAACACTATGTTTGATCATTTTCTTTCTTCATCACATGTTCAAAGAGCTTATTTTAAATAACTTATATTCTTGTGTATTCATATGCTTCTTAAATACAGGCTCAGAACCTTCAAACTAAATAAGAAAACATTTGTACCTTTTCTCAATTTCAATCAAAACACATACAATTGCATGCAATACCCATTCTGAAAAATTATGATACATAATAAATATACAAAAACAAATTCTGGTTCAATGCAATAATCTTTTATTGTTTAAAGGTCCAAAATCAGCAGTTTTTAGCTCAATATCAAATAATTTCTGGGTAACAATTAAGTACCTTACTGTGCTTGTTTTCAGTTAAAATGGTCACACAAAAAAGAAGCGCAATGGCAAAGAGAAAATGATAAAACACAATGTTACAAGTGCACAGCATATGAAGAGGATTGGAACATTTTAATAACTCAGAAATAGTGTTCGGTGTCCTGATTGACCATATTAGACTGAAAAAACCCTGCAAGATCTGGCTGCAGATCTGAAGATTTCAGGTTCAATCCCACATATTCTTTAACCATATGTATTTTAAATAAACTGTCAAATTGAGGCTCAGATATACTGTAAGTTGCTCTGGGAACCAGTTTTTGTGTTTTGGGAACCTGTCTTTTGTGATATCCCCACAATGTTCCCACCAGAAACACAACCTGAAACATTCCGGAAACCTTTAAAGAACAGATCAAATGTGTTCTAGGAACGTTCTTGTAACATCAGGTGAATGTTTTATACAAACATTCTATAATCAATAGCATGACTGAACAGTTTTTGTGTTATTAGAACTGTTGTAGTGACCTAACAAAATGTTCTGGGAACTTTCATAGAGGCAAGTAGCTGGGGTGTAGTGTGAGCGGTGACGACTGTGTTGGGAATGTTGAAATGGGAGCGTTGGGATTCCGGGGATAGCAGACGGCTTGGGAGAGAGGGAGAGAAAGCGAGATGGAAAGAGATGGAGGGAACGGGTGAAAACACATTCCGTTTCTCTGTCACCTCTCCGGGGCAGCCCTGCTGGGGAGAGAGGGGGTAGGGTGCTTGGGGGAGAGGGGTAGGGGGAGAAGGGGTAGGGGGTTTGGGGAGAGGGGTACTGACCTCCTGGGGGTTTGAGCTGGCATGGTGCTGCGTCTGGAGATCTGTCTGAATCCCATCTCAGCATGATGAGAAAACCAGCCAGCTTTACACACACTTACACATCAACACACACACACCAGCTATCAGATCACTGCTTTACACACACTCACACACAGCCAAACAATCTGCACACTCCAGCTTTTAGCAAACTACTTGTACACTTGACTGATCAGATGGCAGACAGAAACATGCTGTCAGACATAGCCTCTACTTGCCTGTTCATCTCTCAGACACACAGGTCAGCCCTGGAGCTAACAACAACTCTGTCTTCTTCTTCCACCTCTTCCTCATCCTCCTCGACCCCCTCCCCCCCTGGTGTTCCTATGCTCCGTGTTCCTCATTGTGGAAAATCGTTGCAGCGTGCGGAGCATCGTAGCGACAGAGCTGGGATTATCCGTGCATGCTCCCGGAACCAGGATCCTGGCCTTGCGCTGTTCTCTCCCAGGAACATGAAATATGCATCTGCTACACGGATAAACACTGCACTGGAACACTGGAGTAAGGAACACAGCCCGAGAGTCACACCACACACACGCCCGCACACATACACACACAATAGTTGAGGGAGAGGACTCACCCTGTCTCAAACTCATAGCTGTTGCCACGTCTGTCTGTCTCTCCATTTGTCTGCCTGTCTGCCTGTCTGTCTGTCTGTCTGTCTGTCTGTCTGTCTGTCTCCCTGTTTGTCTGTCTCCCTGTTTGTCTGTCTCTCCATTTGTCTGTCTGTCCATCTCAATGTGTGTAAGTAGAGCTCCAGTCTTCCTGTGTGCCTGTGTGTGTCGAGTTGTTATGGAAAAACTCCATGAGATTCCCATTGCTACCCACAATGCCTCAGCCCTGAGAACTACAATTGAGACATCATCTCCGCGTGTCCGTCACCTGCCTGTGATGTCAGAACTAGAGTGTGTGTGTGCTGGGCAGGGGCTGTGATGCGTACACACGTGCATATTGGTATGGGCTGTGATGTCACTGGGCCGTGGTCAGGGCTGTGTTGCGTGCACGTCTGGTTCCACATCCGGGCCAGCTGGAGTTGCCACAACTGGGCTGTGATCCCAGGGGAGGGATGGGAAACAGGCAACTGTTGTCCCCAGTGTCCAGTCACTGGAGCCGCAATGGAGGGAACAGAACTCAGACAGACAGAGAGAGACAGAGAGAGATA